>NW_007252357.1:543496-582283 GCF_000164805.1 Carlito syrichta | reverse complement strand
CTAGTTCCATCCAGGTTGCAGCGAAATTCATGATTTTGTTCTTTTTTATGGCTGCGTAACCTTCCATATGACCCTGCAATCCCCCTCCTCTCTCTTTTAAGACTGATCTTTCCGACTTTTACGTTGCTGCCATTGACATTAAGTTCAATAATAACCACTTAATTTTTAAATCTAATGAATTTTAAGTCTCTATCCTATTTGATCTTTTGTTAGTATTTGGTGGTGTTGCTCACACTTCATTTCTGAAACTTTCTTTCCCTTTCATCACATTATTTTCTTATACTTCACTTTGTACTATATGTCTTTGATCTTCCTTTCTCTTTGAGTAGCTCTGTACCTCATGCTTTCAAATTTAAATACTAAGCAATTTCCCTTGTTTCCAAATCTATATCACCAGCCTCAGCCTAGACTTAATTCCTGACTACTAGACATATATTTCCACTGACTACTGGGGATCTAAATCTCAACATCCTCAAATAGCCTATACCTAATGGTTTAATATTTTAATTTTTCCCCCTTATGTCAATAGCTTTCAGGGGTAAAGGTAGTTTTTGGTCTGGGTTTTAAGTATACACACCACCCCCACCTGTGCACATTGTACCTTATAGGTGATATTTCATCCCTACACCCTTACCCCACCCTGCAGAGTCTCCATTGTTCATTATACCATTCTCTATGTCGTTGCAAATCCTTACTTTAGCCCCTACTTATGAGTGAGAAAATGCTGTGTTTGGTTTTCTGTTCCTGATTAGTTCACTTAGGATGATGCTCTCCAATTCTATCCAAGTAGCTGCAAAAGACATTATTTCATTCTTTTTGATAGCTGAATAGTATTCCATAGTGTAAATTATTCCACATTTTCATTATACATCGATTGGTTGATAAGCATTTAGATAGATTTCACGTCTTTGCAGTCATAATTTTGCTGCGATGAGAATGCAGGTACAGGTGTCTTTTTTATATAATGGCCTCTGTTCCTTTGGGTAAATATCCAGTAGTGGGATTGCTGAATCAAACGGTAGATCTACTTTTTAGTTCTTCAAGAAAACTCAATGTCGATTTCCGTAAAGGTTGTACTAATTTACATCCCCACCAACAGTGTATAAGCGTTCCCTTTTCTCTGATTCCATGCTAGCATCTGTTTCTTGATCATAATGACCATTCTGACTGGTGTAAGGTGGTATCCCATTGTAGTTTTTATTTGCATATATCTGATGATAAGCATTTTTCCATACTTATTGTCCATTTGTATATCTTCTTTTGGTAGACATTTGCTCATGTCATTTTTCCTCATTTTAATGGAGTTATTTACTTTTTTCCTGCTGATTTGTTTGACTTCTTTGTAGATTTTGGATATTACTCTTCTGTCAGATGTGTAGTTTTTTAATGTCTTCACCCATTCTGTAGGTTGCCTATTTGCTCTGTTGATTATTTATTTTGCTTTGCACAGGTTTTTTAGTTAATTAAGTTCTATTTATTTATTTTTGTTACATTTGCTTTTGAGATTTTAGCCATAAATTATTTGTCTAGGCTGATATCAAGAAGAGCGTTTCCTAGATTGTCTTCTAGGATTTGTATGGTTTCAACTGTGACACTGAAGTCTTCAATACAGCTTGAATTAATTTGTATACATGGGGAGAAATAGGGATCAAGTTTCATTTTTCTGCATGTAGGTATCAAGTTTTCCCAGCACTATTTCCCTAGTGTATGTTTTTGTTTGCTTTGTTGAAGATCAGTTGGTTGTAGGTATTTGGGTTTATTTCGGGTTTGCTATTCTGTTGCATTGATCTATGTGTCTGCTCTTGTACCAACCAGTACCATGCTGCTTTGTTACTACAGGCTTGTAGTATAATTGAGAGTCAGGTAATATAATGCTTCCAGCTTTGTTCTTTTTGCTTAGGATTGCTTTGGTTATCCTGGTTCTTTCTTGGTTCCATATGAATTTTTTGGATTTTTTTTTTCTAAATCTGAGAAAAATGATGTTTGAGGTTTGATAGACGTTGTTTTGAATCTGTAGATTACTTTGGGTAATGTGGTCATTTTAATAATGCTGATTCTTCCAGTCCATTTGCATGGATGTTTTTCCATTTGTGTCTGTCCTCTACAATTTCTATCATCAGAGTTTTATTATTCTCTTTGTAGAGCTCTTTCACCACTTTGGTTAAATATATTCCTCGGTATTGTAGCTTTTGGCTGTTATTGTAAATGGGATTGAATTCCTTATTTGATTCTCAACTTGGTGGATATTGATATATAGCGGTGCTACTAATTTGTGTATGTTGATTTTGTATTCTGAGACTTTATTGAATTTATTTATCAAGTCATTGGGAGTCTTTGGGAGGAGTTTTTAGGGTTTTCTAGGTAAAAGATCATATCTTCAGCATACAGAGATAGTTTGATTTCTTCTTTTTGGATTTGGATACATTTATTTCTTTTTCTTGCCTGATTTCTCTAGCTTGGACTTCCAGTACTGTGTTGAACAGGAGTGGTGAAAGTGGGTATCTTTTCCTTGTTCAAGTTCTGAAGGGGAATACATTCTACTTTTCTCTATTTGGGATGACATTGGCTGTGGGCTTATTGTATATGGCTTTAATTATTTTGAGAAATGTTCCCTCCATGCCTATTGTGCTGCCTTTATCATGAAGGAATGCTGGCTTTTGTCAAATGCTTTTTCTGCTTCATTGAAATAATCATATGATTTTTGTGTTTAATTCTGTTTATGTGGTAGATCATGTTTATTGACTTACATGTGTTGAACCACCTTTGTATCTCTTGGATAAAACCCACTTGGTCATGGTGTTTTTTTTTTTAATGTGATGTTGAACTTGATTTTCTAATATTCTGTTGCGGATTTCCACATCTATATTCATAAAAGATACTAGTCTGTAGTTTTCTTTTTTGATTTTTTTTTCCTGCCTATGTTATCAAAGATACTTGTCTTGTAGAATGAGTTAGGGAGGATTCTCTCCTCTTCAATCTTATGGAATAGCTTCAGTAAAATTGGTAGCAGTCTTTGAAGATCTGGTATAAGTCAGATATGAGTCCATCAGATCCTGGATTTTGTTTGTTGGGAGACTTGTAATTACTGTTTCTATCTCACTCCGTGTCTGTTCAGGGTTTCTATTTCTTTCTGATTCAAGACATGTCTCCAAGAATTTCTCCATTTCCTCTGGATTGCCTGGTTTGTTGCATAAAGATGTTGATAATAGTTTCAGATGTTCTTTAGAATTTCTGTCATATCAGTTGTAATGACTCCAATTTCATTTTAGATTGAGCTAATTTGAATTGTCTCTCCTCATATCTTAATTAATTTAGCTATAGTCTATCAATTTTGTTTAGCTTTTCAAAGAACCAGATTTTTGTTTCACCGATCCTTTGTAATTTTTTTTTCAATTTAATTTAGCTCTGTTTTTCATGATTTCTTCTGCCTGCTTTGGGTTTGGTTTGTTCATGTTTCTATAGTTCCTTGAGACGTGATGGTAGGTTGTCAATATGCGATCTTTCAGTCATATTAATATAGGCCTTAAGCACTTAAGTTTTTAGCAGAGCACAGCTTTAGCTGTGTCCCAGAGTTTTTGATAACTTGTTTCATTGTTGTCATCCATTTTGAGGAATTTTTAAATTTCCATCCTGATTTCATTGTTGACTTAAGGATCATTCAGGAGCAAATTGTTTAACTTCCTTGTTTTTGTTTGGCTTTGGGAGTTCCTCTTGGAGTTAATTTCTAGTTTTATTCCACTGTGGTCTGAGAAAGTGCTTGATATGATTTAATTTTTTTTTTCTAAATGTATTGAGACTTGATTTGTTACTTATCAGATGGTATGTCTTCGAGAGTATTTCGTGTGCTGATGAGAAAAATGTATATTCTGTAGTTTTGGGTTAGAATGTTCTGTAGATGTCTGTTAGTTCCATTTGCTCTTTGGTCCAATTCCAGTATTTCTTTGTTGACTTTCTGCCTTGATCATCTGTCTATTGCTATCAGTGGAGGGTTGTAGTCTCACACTATTATTGTATTAATGCCTATGTCTTTTTTTATGTCTAGTAGAATTTGCTTTACAAAGCTGTGGGCTGTAGTGTTAGCACATATGTATATATTTAAAATCGTTAAGTCTTCTCATTTTATTGATCCCTTTGTCATTATATAATAGCCATCTTTATTTTTTTTACTGTTACTAATTAAAGTCTGAATGACTCTTTCTGCTCATTTTCAGTTTCCATTTGCATGGAATAATTTTTCTCATCCTTTTGCCTTCAGTCTATAGAAATCTTTGTGTGTTAGATGGATCTCTTGAGGAAGCAGTTTTTGGCTTGTGTGTTTTTAACCATTCTGCCTATTTATAGCTTTTTTGTAGGAGCATTGAGACAATTTGCATTCAGAGCCAATAATGATATGTAAGGTACTATTACATTCATCATACTGGCTATTATCTGGTTACATTATTTATTTATCTATTTCTGTTGGTGTTCCATAAGACCTGTGAGCTTCATGATTTCCAGCATTTTTCTACAGATGTATTTCAATCTTTTGTTTCTGTATTTAGAACTCCTTTGAGTATTTCTTGTAGAGCTGGTGTAGTAGTGACAAATTCTCTCAACATTTGCTCATCTGGGAAGACTTCACTTCTCCTTCACTTATGAAACTTAGTTTTGTAGGATACAAAATTCTTGTATGACTATTATTCTGTTGGTGGAGATTGAAGATGGGGCCTTGATCCTTTCTGGCTTGTAGGGTTTCTTCTGAGAAGTCTGCAGTTAGTCTGATAGGTTTACCTTTTATTTGATGCTTTTGTCTCACTGCTCTTAAAATTCTTCCCTTCACATTAATGTTGCATAGCCAGATGATCATAGGCCTTGGGGATGACCTTTTAGCAATGAATCTTCTGGGAGCTCTTTGGAGAAATGGTGGGGATAGACCATCGCCCCAGGCTCTGCCTCACTATTACCGGCTCCAGGCTTTGCCTCACCACTTCAGCGCCTGACAGGGCACTGACAGCAGGGGCTGCGGAGGGAGTTCAGAGGCAAAGTCCCACGGACGAGAACAAGAGAGGCACCCCCACCACCATCTTGAAGGTGGAGCAGGAAAGTGCTCCAACTTGCTCACCACGGAGCAGTAGCCCCGATCTCTGTGACTGATGGTTCAACTACTCAGGGACTGATCATGACCCAGAGGGAATATACTGAAATCACAGGTATCAGAGAGATCTGCCTAGTGCTGATTCCAGGCACTATTTTTTCTTTATTGGTGTCTTATGGGGTTAATTCAAAAGCCTTGTCTTCAAGTTCTGATATCTTTTCTTCTTGCTGTTCTAGTCTACTCTTAAAACCTTTTACCGCATTTTGCACTTCCCTCAATGATTCTTCCATTTCCAAAATTTCAATTTGGATTTTTTTACGTGTCTATCTCTTTGAAGAATTTTTCATTCATGTCCCGAATAGTTGTTTTTTGTTTGTTTGTTTATTGTTTTATGTTGGCTTTCAATTTTCTCTTGAAACTCATTGATCAATTTCATGATCAGCTTTTTCAATTCTATGACTAAAATTTCAAATATTTCATTTTGGCTAGGGTCCACTGTGGAAGATTTAGTGTGGTCTTTTGGGAGTATTGGAGAACTCTGTTTTCTCATATTGTCAGAATTATTTTTCTGGTTCCTCCTCATTTGGGAGACTTTTTCTTTTTATTTAAGGTTGACAGGGCATTGACATAGGCACTGTAGTTTCCCCTCAGTTATACATAGCCTTAGTGTGGTGAGTTTCTCAGTTGTCAGCTGTGGCAATCCTGTGCTGGGTACTTAAACTGGCTTAAGGCATGCTGAGTGGCTAGAGTGGCTTGGAAAGCATTGTTAGCTGGATCTGGGATCAGGCTTTCCCCAAAGCTGAGGTATTATACCCAATGTGATAGATGTGACTTCTGGCCAGGAGGTGGTGCTTGTGGAAGAAAGCCACCTATTATGGTAGCGATGGGGTTTCTCCTTGGCAGGTGTTTTTCCAAGGAAGTGCCCAGCCAGTCTAGGCAGAGAGTGGGACTCTGGGCATTACCCAAGTTCTTTGTCTGTTTTGAGCCTTCAAGAGGAGTGTGGGGAGAAAGAACTCAAGCATCCATAAGTATGCACTCTTGGCTACCCCAGTGGGAATTGCAAGGGAGTTCCTGGCCATTGGGCTATTGCTGTTGTGCAAGGCAGATACAGAAGTATTTACACAAAGAGTGAGAGTTTACTATGACAATGAACCCCACCTGGCTCTCACCTTAGCCTCAGGCAGTCTGTCTTCTGAATGTCAAAGTGCAACTGGCATCAGGGCCTCAGGTGTTCTCATGACTGCCCTCCCCAGCCAGATACTGTTTTCCACTGAGGAGTTTGCCTTAGGGCCTACCTATTCCCAGGCTGGCTAGAAAGCAGCTGCTATAAGGATTAAGTCCTAGGATATGGAGGCTGGAGTTGCTCAGGGCTTTATATTTTCCTGCACCACTCCATATGGACTTCAGCAGGGTACAGCTGTGCATAAGACAATTTTTTGTGGGGTACTGAAGTCTTACAAGGCTCCTGGGCCCCTCCAAGTTTGCAGCGGGAGCACAGAACTCCTGAATTCTCCTCTCCCCTTCCCCACTGTATTCAGAGGCTGCTGGTGGTCTGTGGTAGTCCAGGCAAAGGACTGGTTAGTTCCAGCTCAGGTTAATGGATTTTTCTCTTCTTTGCACTATGTGGATATTATTACTCCTTTGGAGAATTAAGGGACATTCTGACTGGAGCTTTTCCTCTCTGGGTGCTGAAGAAACTCTATCTTGGTTTATGCTAAAGGAGAAACACATTCCATCTGCCTCATGTTGGCCATCTTCTAATTCTTTTTTAATTTTTAATCACCAAGAGTATATACTTTCTTTTCTGTGAAATTTATCCTTCACATCACTACCAAAGACCAAGCACAGATGTGATCAGTTCAGTTATATTATTACAAAATATACTATACATACATATAACTTGATCTAACAGTCTTTGCAATAATTTACTATATGCCAGATGTGACTGTAAGCGCTTTACTTATAGTAACTCATTAAATTCAACACTTCTATAAAGTAGGAACCATTATCACCATTTTATAGATAAGCAAATGTATGCAACAAGGGAATAACTTGCCCGAGATCCATAGTTATAAGTAGGTGAGCCAGGACCAAATACAAGGAGTCTGACTCCAAGATCTATTCTTTGGACCACCACCACTTTTCTCAATATTGCCTCCTTCTTACCTTTTCAGATTCACCACATCAAAGTCCTCATCACACTTACTGTCTTACAGAAGCATCAAATTTCTTTCACTTTCTCCAAAATTCCATGTCTTTCCAAGACTCTATGCCTAGTTTTTAATGTTACTGTTACTGGAATACCTTTCTGATTTCTCTAATTCTTGGCATCCTTGGTGTCTTAAGAAAGGAAACAGAACAGGGGCAGGAAAAAAATCTAACCAAGCTTATAACCTCACTTCATCCCTTGGGAATGGCTGGGTTGCCAATTTTGCAGCAGAGAAGCAGGATACCTGTACCTCTTCACTTGTCAGTTATTGGCTATACACATGAGATGGAGTACTGAGGACATGATTCCTAGGCTTCTCTGGATAAAACAACTTCATCATACAAGGGCAATCAATTGTTTAATTGCCACTGCTAATAAAATTTTTATTCATATATGTTGACTTTATTTTCATTAGAACACAATAGAATGTAAACTACTAATAAGTTGATTATGTGTTTTTGCTTCTTTATCAAGATAAAAATTTTAGGGATCTTTTGAATTCAGGATCTTATGTAAATAACAACAATAAAACAAAACACAATTAGGTTGATTAAATCAATAATAATCAATAACTTGCTTATAACTAATTCTGCATAAAAGTGTAGAAAATAAGCCGGGCTTGGTGGCTCAGCCTGTAATCCCACGCCTTTGGGAGGCTGAGGTGAGTGGATTGCCTGAGCCCGCGGGTTCGAGACCCGCCGGGGCAGTGAGACCTCATCTTTACAATAAATCAAAAAATCAGCCGGGTGTGGTAGCGCATGCCTGTAATTCCGGCTACTCGGAAGGCTGAGGCGGAAGGATCGCCGGAGCCCAACAGGTCAAGGCTGCGGTGGCCGGGAGCAGCCACTGCACTCCAGTCTGGGTGACAGAGTGAGACTCCAACTCAAAAATAAATTAATAAATAAAAGTGTAGAAAATATATACCAAAAATTTCTACACTTAAGATATAGAACTAATCTTCAATTCTTCCTTTCTAAAGTAAAAAACTATCTCAACAATATTAAACATTCATAAACATTCATTTAATACTACTCTGGCTTGCTACATGTCCCAAATATAGCAAAAATAATGCTTATTTTTTTCAATTGTGGATCATTTTATTGTATAATAAATCCGTAAAGAAAACTTCAAAGTTATATCATGGTAAGCTTTAGTGTTGTACCAAATCTGTTCAAATAAATCAACTTAGAACAATATCAAGAAGGAGACATATAAAACAAATTTTTAGAGAGTTTACTTTAAAAAGCAACTAAATAGTGATTAGCTACAAATTTATCTTCCCTTTTTTATCTCAGTACAACTTCTCTCTATTTGAATTTCTTATTTGTGCTACTTCATCACATATATGTGTGTATGTATATGTGTATATATATGTATGTACATATTTATGCATGTGTGTATGTGTACATATATGTATATGGGGACCCCCCAAAATAATTCATTTATTAAAAATTGTGTATCTATTCTTACATACTTAAAGTTTAGTCACCTTCAAAGTACTCTCTATTTGATGAAATACACCTATTAAGATGCTTTATCCACTGCTCAAACCAGTTTTTGAATTCATCGGTTTTGATGCCTTTTAGTGCTTCTGCCATTTCTTGTTTCACCTCTTCCACATAGGCAAAACATTTTCCTTTGAGGACTTTTTTCATTCAGTGAAACAAAAAAAGTCTTTGAGGTGTGGGTGAATAAAGATGATATGGGGTCAAGCAATTTTTGGTCAAAAACTGCTGAACATTCAATGTGATGTAAGCAGGTATGCTTGTAAATCACGCACCATGAAATGGGCAAACATATTGAAAGAATTTCCAAAAAAATTTCACTGAAGCTGAATACATCTTCTCACAACAATGCTAGCTGGTACACTGGTGCTATGATGGGTTCCTAAAACGCTTACCTTGTGGGGGAAGCCTGTACTACAAAGGGTCTGCCCTCCAAATGACAATTCTGATTTTTGGGGGGTCCCCCTCATGTATTTTTTTTAACAATAGAAGACAGGAGATTTGCATGCTGATATTTCTCACTCATGCTTCTTCCTCCTACCACTCAAACTCAGTTCATCTAATGGTTATCTTTATTCATTACAGGAATATACTTAGTGATTTTTTTAAATTCATCTACATTTAATAGTAAATGTTAGCATCTATTTCTACTATTTCAGCCCTATGTACTATTTAAAAATTTGGCATAGTTACTTACATTTTTATTTCTACATCCTCATTCCCACAATAGTTTAGCCTTAGTCCTTATTAAATTAGAACAATTTCACCACCTTATCAATTGTCAAGAATTCCCTATTGATTGTTCAGGTGTCTAAAATTTTAAAATTCCTCTTAAAAGAGCTTATGAGTGCTAATTTCTAGGCTTCTTTTTAGTCCTTAAAACGTCTATTTCTTGCCTTAGTTGGAATGACCTCTGACTTACTCTTTGTTCAGATTTCTTTCTCTTGCGGCTCTAAAAACATTATTCCACTGGCTTTCAGTGCTGATTTTTTACGTAGTTAAGTCTGAGGTTAGTCTGATTCTTAATAACTGATTTAATGGGGAGGAGGGAGTGCCTAATCAATGATTTCCTCTCTGTCATTACAATACAATAACTTTACTAGGCTATATCTTCAGGTTGATAATTGTGTATCTCAGGGCACATTGTAAATCCAGTTTTTCAACTATTTTATAATTTTTATTGTAACTTTGGATTTTTTAATGTTCCATTTGTCCTGTTAACTTTCTGGTGTACACCAATGATATACCTATTAGACCTTTGTATAAATTCCATATCTATAATTTTTCTCTTACTCTTTCCATTCATGTATTTTCTTTTCTCAATCCCACCCTTCATGCTGTGGTTTCAAGAGTATCTATTGTTTTTCTTTGTTGTTGTTGTTGTTGCTATTAATATGACTTTCATTTATAAAATTTTTCCACTTGTCTTTGATTCCTGAACTCTGTCAGCTCAATTTTCATCATATTTTGTTTTCTTGTTATTTCTTTTCTTCAATCTCTCATATCCATTATATGTCAAGAAGTCATTTTCTCCTTTATCTTCTTGATTTCCTAGGGTTGTGCTGACCCATACTTGTCATCTGCTTTATGATATAATGTGTATCCTCTATACTATGCATCTTTGCTTTTTTAAATTTACCTTTTTTTGTTTCATGTAGTGCCTAACATAGACTATATCTATTTTTTCTTGCTATTACTTTTAATGGGAACCATTTGCTCATATATGCTCATATATCTGTTGATGTTTCATGTGAGAGAGAAGAAGAGAACTAAGCTAGATTAACAGACAACTTTGTTGTTAGTCTGCAGTTTATTCCTTACCAATTGTCCTAATCAGTTTGAACTGCTATGATAAAATACCATAGACTGGGTGACTTATGAGAAACATAAGTTTATTTTTCAGAGTTCTGGAGGCTAGAAGTCTGAGATTAGGTGTAAGCATGATTGAGTTCTGGTGAAGGACCTCTTCTGGTTGCAGATTCGTGTATCCTCACAAGGTAGAGTGATGGCAAGAAAGCTCTGTGGTGTCCCCTTTATAAAGGAACTAATCTCATTTATGAAGGCTCCACCCTCATGATTTAATCCTTCCCAGATGCCTCATCTTCTAATACCATCACATTGGAGGTTAGAATTTCAATATATGAATTTTGGTGGAACATAAACATTCAGTCCATTGTACCAATACTTTACATTATAAATGTGTCTTGTACTGGGCTAGCAAGATGCTCTGGATTTGAAATCAGAGTATGCAAATCTGAATTCTGGGTCAACTCCTCTTAACTCTATAACTTTGGTAAGATGCTTCAACTCTCTGAGGCTCATGCTTTGCATTCTTAAATTTGTGTAATAATAACACCCCCTTCACAAGTCTCTATTGAGGATTAGGAGGTGATAATTCACATTAAGTATTTAGTGCACTGCCTGCTACTTGGCAAGTGCTTAATAGTAATTATTGTTATTAGAGAAAATCTCCATTTAGCAGTCTTTGGCGCAAAGATTTGGTAAATTTACATGAAATATTTTAAGCAGACTAAATTTGTCAAATGAAAGATTGATCTCCATCACTATTTCTCCTTCACTCTGTCATATCATGTATCAGCTTTTTATTTCTTTTTATTTCTGCTGTTCCAAATTGCTGTAATTTTTATGGTTTAAAACAACACATATTTATTACCTTACAGTTCTGGAGTTCAGAAATCCAAAATGGACCTCATTGGGCTAAAATTCATTCCTTTCTGGCTCCTGCAAGCTGGCTCCTGCAAGCTGCCTGCATTACTTGACTCATGGCCCCTTCCATCTTCGAAGCCAGCAATGACCAACTGAGTCTTTTTCTCAAAACTTTCTTGTTCTGACTCTTCCCATTGAAAAACCCTTGTGATTTCAGTAGGTCTGCCTACATAATCAAGGAAAATTTCTCTATGTCGAGGTCAATTGATCAATAACCTAAATTTCATCTGCAACTTTATTCCCTTCCTGCCATATAACCTAACATTTTCACAGGTTTTAGGGATTAGAACACAGATATATTTTTAAGTTCATTGCCATATACCAATTGCTTGGTTTCTGCAAAAATTTCCTGTCAATTTTATTTTTTTAAATCAGGCTCATCTCTCCTTTCTGCCTTAGTGTCAGACCAGGTTGTTCAAGAAAACTTCACACACCTAGACTTGCATCTCAAACTAAGAGCCATATGCTTTTCCCCCTTAATATACATAAACTTCTTTTGGAGAACTTTGTACAGGGCTCAAGTTCTATAGGGGATGAATCTGCTTTCAGTTTTCACCTTTGTCTAGGACTGTTTTTCACAAGCTATGGATGTCCTTCACAACCTTGAAGTTGTGGTAGCTTTTGAAATATCTTTCCTTTGGTTACAATAGCTTTCTTGACATAAGTAACTCCATTTTGTTAAAATCCTCCATCATAGCTGTTTGCCTGACTTAGGAATAACCCCCCAGTGTGTATGTATGATTGTTGTAACATTCCCATGACCACAGACCCACATCATTGTTCCCCCTGAGCTGTTCCGTGTAATTGCATGCTTTGTTAATTAACATCAGATGTTGCACCAAGAAATTGTCCCTTGCAAATTTCCCCATGCCACATCCCTATATTTTGTTCCCTTTTGTTTTTAGTTCCCTGTTCCCTCACCCTTCTGCTAAGCAGCCTATTTGTGGTTTTCGCCCTTATAAACCTCTGGTTTGCTGTATTCGGGGTTGGGGAGCATTTGGAGACACGAGTCCCCTCTTGACCGCTGGTAATTAAAGGACTCAAAAAATTTGATTCTCAGTGTGTGGCAACTCCTTTCTTGTACTCCAGTTACTACATTTTCTAGCCTGGTTAAAGATGGAATTTGATGCTTTCATTATCCTTTGTGTTTTCAGTTGATTTCACAAAGGCAAGTAAAGATACCTTTATTCTGCCATCTTCACCATACATATCCATCTACTTTTTATGCCATATGTATTAGAAATGCCTTGAGGGGACTTTGTACAGGCTTTACTTCCTACTATCCAACTCAAATGCAAGGTTTTCTCTAATATTATATTGTCTTGGTCATTTCAAGAAGCTCAATGTCATATGCAACAGATTAAATATCAAAGTTCAAAGCAGCACATTACCTGAACTCTCCTCCACTTAATTGTATATTTTATAAACTGCAATCATATTTCTTCTATGCCTCTTTTTAATATACATATTATTTCTTCTGTTTTGCTTTTTGGAAGGAGTGAAAGTTTAATTTTATGTAAACATAACATGATCAAATAATTGTAACCACCTTTTTGAACTGATGAGCCAATTGCTAAGAAATTTTATATGATGGAACTTGAAAAGATTTTTGAAATCGTCCTCAGCTCCTCTGATCATTTACTGCAGTCACAAATCTGATGTCAGTAATTGCCTAATTACAAATGTCTTGTGCTCAACAAAGAATCCAAAACAAAAGTGTGTTTAGGAAGTAAATTATCCCCTAAATAGGTGACCCTGAAGCCTCATGGACTAACTATGCCTTCCTCACTTATTAATAAGCATCATTTCCAAGCAACCAAGATGTATTGAGTTGGGAGTCCCCAAGTGCGAGAGGGTCCAGAAATAGCTTTGACTTTTCCTTTTTTTAATTTACCTTGTGGGGCTATGGGGAATGAGCAATCCTTTAGTCTGTCAATATCACCAGCAACAGCACCACATGAAGTGAGGATGGGGAGGGGAGAAGTGAGGTGATGGGGGAGGCTCAGCTAAGAAGATGGAATATCTATTTGACACAGAAGAGGGTCTTCAGAACTCTGCAAAGCTGAAATGTCAAAAGCAGCCACTGAAAAAGAACTGAGTCATCAGAATTTTGACACTGACAGGACTACAGTACATACAATATATGTGAATTCTAATACCACTAACTATTATACCCATAGACTAGGAATGTTCTTTCTGTCTTTAGTCTTTAATAAGTTTAATCATTTTGCTTGTTTGTTTTTGTTATTTCTCTTCTCTATTTTCTTATTTCCTTTCCTTTATTTCTTTCACTCAACAAAAATACACTGGTATGTATTATGTCCTTAAAACTATGCATCTGTGTATCCTTATAAAGTAATATTTTCTTATCAAATTTGGAGGGCTATTCAGGTGATCAAATAAAATAAAGCATCAAAAGTACTGCAAAAAATAGAAAATAATACAAATGCATGATATTTCTCTTAACCAAAATTACAAAATTGACACAATATATCGTAGATACCAGTATAGTATCACTTAATTAAAATTTTATAACAAAGAAGAGATAATTTGTACAACGTGTAGAACCATATTTTCTTTGCAGAGAGTATTTTTTTCAATTTTATCAAACGTTATAATTCTTAATTGAAAGAACTAGATGTCACTGTTTTTATGCCCTTTTCTTATTTAGCAATGTTTTCAGGCAGGATTCAACCTTTGGCAAGGTTGTTGCTAAACCAGGCATGGACTTCTGAATGGGAAGAAAATTCTTATGGTTTTATTGAATACATGTTCTCAGAACACAACACAGTATGATGTTATGGAAATACTGCTGGCATCAAGTATATATCTACCACTAAGGAGTCATATAATTTTGTCAACGTGCATAGCCAAAGTCCATTAACTTTTTTGTAAAATATAGAAAATAATAGCTGTCAGCTGGGCTTGGTGGCTCAGCCTGCATTCCCAGTACTTTGGGAGGCCGAGGTGGGTGAATTGCCTGAGCCCATGGGTTCGAGACTAGCCTGGGAACCTTGGCTAGACCTCATCTCTACAATAAACAAAAAATTAACTGGGTGTGGCAGTACGTGCCTGTAGTTCCAGCTACTTGGAAGGCTGAGGCAGAAGGATCGTCAGAGCCCAGAAGGTTAAAGCGACAGAGTGAGACTCCAACTCAAATAATAATAATAATAATAATAATAATAAATAGCTGCCAGTAAAATGGCTTTAAAATAAATTATTATTGGAAAAAATGCTGTGTATTCATGTAATTGTGCATAGAACATGCCTATCTATATTACATTGGCTTGAGAAAAGAAGAGGAAAACCAGCAGCCTCCTAACCTGCATTATGCAAAATGGTAGCCACTATCAATATGCTCAATGTGAAGATCGAGCACTGGAAATGTGACAAGTGCAAATGAAGAACTCAGTCTTCCATTTTCTTTCATTTTAATTTTGATTTAAACGTAAGCAGTGCAAAATATTGTTCATTAAACACAACTTTATTGGCAAGACAGCACTGTATTTTATTTTAAGTCATTAAAAATATAACATCCACATTAAGATGTGCTATGAGTAGAGAATATACATTTGATTTCAAAGACTTAATACAAAAATGTAAAATATTTTATTCATAATTTTCTACAGATTACATGTGTGGTGGTCTGAATAATGACCACCCAATAATATCCATTCCTAAACTCTGGAACTTTCAAATGTAACATTATTTTTAAATAAAAAAAAAAAGTCTACATAGTGCTTAAATTAAAGATTTAAGGATTTGGAGATAAGGGGATTATCTGCGACTACCAAAATAGACATATGCAATCATATGTTTCCTTATAAGCAGAAGCAGCAGGAGTTTGGACATACACACAGGATGGAAGAAAGCAATGTATGTATGGAGGCAGAGAATGGAGTGATGTGGCCATAAGCCAAGGAAACCAGAGATCACCAGAATCTGAAAGAGGCAAGGGACAGATTTCCCCCTAGAGACTTCAAAGGGGGCCCGGTCTATTAACACTTCTATATTTGCCCAGAGAAACTGATTTCCAACTCTCTCCATTCTCCAAAAAGAATTAATTTCTGTTTTGTTTATCCACCAAGCTTGTGATAATTTATTATAGCACCCCCAGGAAACCCCAGAAAATCTCAGGAAACAAACTCATTTTTTTCCTGAAATAATGATATTTTAGTCTTAGTAAGATGTAACATTATGTTAAAATTAATCTCACCTATTTCTTTTCACTTTTTAACACAACTTCTTCAAAATTTTAATTTTTTATGTGGCCTTCATTAAATTTCTGTTGGACAGGGCTGTTCTAAATCACAGACTCTACAGAACATAGGAACCAGGCCAGTTCATTTCTAACTGGTTGAAGATCCCCCAGCATCTTAAAGGGAAAAAGAAAAAAATACGCCTATCCAGGAGATGATACCCAACAGCTTCAGTTACATGTGCTCAAATTTTCCATTGTCAAGCTGATATTTATCTCCATTTGTGAGATAAAGCTATAGACCAGCATATATTAAAATTAATATTTTCCTGTAGTTTATCAATTTTTTCCATATCTTTAATAAGGTTCTCCATGTAAATATAAGCATTCTAAATAAGGAGTTGTTGGTTTTTTTTTTTTTTTTTTTACCAAAAACTTATTTTAAGGACAGAGTACAAAGAGTAGATTGTTTCTTCTTTGGTTTGTCTAACAATCTCTGTTTAATAAAAGACAAAAAATTAGAAGACTGAACATTCATGTTGCTTTCAAAGGGAGGAAAACCAGATATACACACAAAAAAGACCTACATGTCCCAAAAGACCTTATTAATTTATTCTCCTGTACACACTCTATATGTAGAGATCATTTCACTAAGTACTTAAGATGTATTATTAGCATTTGTACATCAATTTTTCTTAAAAGTGTTTTGCAAATATAAACTTAAATTTTTCTGTCCTTATGAAATACCATGCAATACTGAGACTGGGACCCAAGTAAGGGATGGGGAGGAATAATTCATGACTCGTGGTTTCATGGAAGGCAATGTGCTATAATAAGGTAATTTGGTGCAAATAATCTTCACTGTTATTCTGTGAATGTGATCCTACAGAGGCGCTACAGGTAGCAAAATTCTGATTTTCTGGGTTTTGTACATTTATAAGTGTGTTATAGACAGATGGAAGCTCATGTCTCCCATATGCTTGAGCTCCTCACATAAGGCGACATGAATCCACTGCTGTCCTCTTGTTTGATGCCCTCATTCTTTAGAAGAGGAAACAGAGGACTAGGGAGTGGGAGTACCATTCCTACTTCCTGGAAAAATACTAGTGTATAACAAATTTTCTTTCTTGTTCTTAATGGGATTGCAGGCCTTTTCTAAAGCACCATGAGTTCAACTCATCTTCCTGCTCCTCCTATGTGTCTACAGTTTCTGGTAATAACAGTGTCATCTTCATGACATAAAATTGTGTCCCCTTCAGGCCATCTCCTTTTACATCCTTCACTTCTAATCCTAACTTTAAGCTGCTCACTGAAGCTATGTGATTCCCCTTTTAAAACTTTCTTTTCTAAATCAGGCGTGGTAGTTATGCCTGTAATCCCAGCACTTGGGAGGCCAAGATGAGAGGATTGTCTGAGTCCAGGGACTCGAGATCAGCCTGGGCAACTTGGCAAGACCTCATTTCTACAATGAATCAAAAAATTAGCCAGGCATTGTGGCACATGCCTGTGCTTCCAGCTACTTGGAAGGTTGAGGCGGAAAGATTACCTGAGCCCTGCAGGCCGAGGTTGTGGTGGCCATGAACATGCCACTGCCCTCCAGCCTAGGTGACAGAGTGAGACTTCGATTCAAAAAAAAAAAAAAACTTCTTTTTATTTCCAGAACTGCTCACCTAGTGATCTCAATTGCTTTTTATTCACCACTATTTATTAAATCACTTTATTGAGGTATGATGGACATATAAAAAGCTTTATATATTTAATATATATAATTCCAAGAGTTTGGGGATAAGTATACACCATGAAATCATCACCACCATCAAAGCCATAACATTTTCATCATCTTGCTAAGTTTCCTCCCAATTCCTTTATTATTATTTGTGGGAGGGGAGTAAGAACATTTAACATAAACTCTACCCTTTTAGTAAATTTTAAGTATACAATACAGTATTGTTAGCTTATGCTGCATAGTATAAGGCCTACTTTTAGTGTAGAATAAGATCTACTTATTCTGATTCTTTGTCCAAAAGACTGAAAACCAGGATCTTAAGGACCCTGCCATTTTCAACAACATGGATGGACCTGGAGGACATTATGCTAAGCGAAATAAGTCAGACACAGAAACATAAATCTGCATGATCTCATTTTTATGTAGGATCTAAAATAGTTAAACCCCTGGAAGCAGAGAGCATAATGGTGGTTGCCAAAGCTGGGGGAAGACAGAAATGGGGCGATGATGGTCAAAGGGTACAGAGTGTCAGTTATCTAATAGCCTTTCACATTGACATTACAATGGTCTTTTTACAGGCAATTCAACCTCAGATCTTGCTCTCTCCCCCTCTCCTCTCCTAACCTGTGCTTCACAGTGTTGCTATAGTAGTCTTCTTACAGTCAATCCCTGATCATGTTTCTCCACTCGATGGCTCTCTATTTCCATGAAAAATAAACTTTACACACCTTATTTTGGCATTCAAATCTCTCTGCTATTTGACCTCAGGCCACTCTTCAGCATTTCCAACAGGTCCATCTCATGTAGCAGACATTTCAAGTAATATGACTTTTTGTTCTACAAGCTTTCTCTTCTCTTTTATGTCTCTATAAAGTTGTTCATGTGACTCCTTCTCTTTTTCATGTCTTTTTCTTCTGTAATTTTTGTTTTAATGCCCAGCATAAGTTTTTCTTTCTCCACGTCACCATCTATGATCTCTGCTATTAAAACTAACCTTTCTCACCTCTGTGTTTCCTCAGCTTTCTAAGAAACATAAGACATCCTGCCCTGTGGGCATATCTCATCTACCTTTAGAATGGGAAATTCACACAAATAGAAACCATGTCTTATTTATCCTTTCATTCTCTGTGGTACCTAAGAGATGTCAGTTGCTCGACCAGGATGGATAGAATGAAGCACAATGAGTTCAAGCCACACTGGGTTTATGAGTAAGAATGACGTTCACAGTCACATTGAACTGAAACTCCTTCAGGGTTGAAAGTTGAAATGGAAGAGATGGGGAAAAGCAAAATGTAGTTTTCTGAGTTGGTGCCAAACCAGAGCAATGGGGTTGACAGCAGTGTTCTTAGGCAAAGTGATTTAATCATTAAAACTTCTTTGCTCCCTTCCTGCTAGGAGACCCCTATAAGAGGGATTTGCTTTGGGAGAAGGGGGTCTGCACACATGATTATTCTTTCCCTCTAAACCCCAGGGGTAGGATGCTGGTAATTACTTTTGGATCTATTCAGTGTAATTACACAATTATCCAGCCACCTATAAATACTGTGTCATTGCATGGCATTGTCCTGGTAAACTACTAAGTTTCCTTGTAGGGTAATTATAGCCGTGCCAGAGGGCAAAGATTAGTGGTACTAAGAACTTCTAGCATTACACTCACATATCAGCTGCAGGACACTTTCCATTTGTAGAAACATAAACTGCAAAAAGGCAGCAGGTCGTGAAGTCTGAGGTTAAGAAGGAGTTTTGCTTGCCCACATCGAGAGGGACGGGATAGATATCAAAACATTTGACCCTCATTTTCTCACAGATTAAGGTGGAAATGATTAAATTATGGGCATTGTTAACAGATATCTATGCTGGTTGCTCTAAAAAAGTAGAGAATACCACCGAAATACATCACAGCAATGACCCATCTTGGCGTAAAATTAGAAGTAAAGAACAAAGTTAAACAAGGTCCACATGTTTGTTCTCTCACTATGTTATGCAAACCTTTGAAAAGCATTTAAAAATTCTTCCTCATCTTTATACCTCCCTCATCTTTAAGTGCCTAAAATGATACATCTGAAAATAATATACTCAATACATAATTAATAAAGAAAGAAATTAAGGGTGAATATCGAAAAGAAGAAAATAAAATAATGGGGGAGTAAAGGAAAAGAGGAAGGAAAGAAGGTAATAAACTTACCCATCAATTCTAAAAATTTTCTTGTGTTTCTTTTTTGTGTGTGTGGTCAGAACAGTTAACATAAGATCTATTCTCTGAACAGATTTTTAAGTACCCAATAGCTTGTTGTTAACTATAGTCTATGATAGCATATTGTAACCACAGTCTATGTTGTACAGCAGATCTCTGAAACTTACCCATCTTGTATAAGTGTAAATTGCGCTCATTAAACAACTTCTCATATTCTCCTCCCCTCACTCTCTGGTAACCACCATTCTGTAGTATACTACTGGAGGTCACACTTCCTGATATAGTACAAAACTATACTGTATGGTAGTCATCAAAACAGTATGGCACTGGTGAAAAAATAGACATTAAAGATAGACATGTAGCTGGGCTTGGTGGCTTAGCCTGTAATCCCAGTGCTTTGGGAGGCCAAGGCGAGTGGATTGCCTGAGTCCACAGGTTCGAGACCAGTCTGGGCAACTTTGCGAGACCTCGTCTCCACAGTAAATAAATAAATAAAATTAGCCAGGCGTGGTAGCTTGCATCTGTAGTTCCAGCTACTTGGACGGCTGAGGTGGAAGGATCGCCAGAGCCCAGCAGGTCGACACTGGGGTGGCCACTGCACTCCAACCTGGGCAACACAGTGAGGTTCCAACTCAAAAATTAAAAAAAAAAAAATAGGCAGATAGACCAGCAAGATAGAGAACTCAGAAATAAACTTGTGCATATATGATCAAGGGGACTTCAACAAGGAAGACAAGAATACACAGTATGGAAAGGATAGTCTCTCCACTAAATTGTTTTGAGGAGCTGTCTAGAGTACTTTGCTGAGAATGACTGCATGAGAATGAGTATAAGTGCACAGCAGTTTCTGAAAGGCATGCATAGTGAATGAAGATCAGACATAGATTTTCTGCATCCTGAAGGTGTTTGAGCCCTTTATCCAATCCTTCCAGACTACAGGTAGGCAGTAGTTTTCATATCACTGAGCTCTGAGGTGTGCATTGAACACCCAGAGCCATCAGCATTTTTTCCAAGGATGACCATGGTAGAGTTTGTACTACAGAGTTTTATGACCACATTGACTGATCAGTTCCACATTAGTCAACCAGTCAGTCACACAAAGCAGTCAGAGAAATGGAAAGTCAAAGAAATGATGTGGAGGTAAAATATAAATACTCGTTAAAAAAAAAAAAAGGTAGTTTGGAATTTGTAAAAGATGATTTCACCTTTGTATTTCATTCATTGGGCTTTTTAATCCCAAACTGTGTTTGGTTTTAACCTTATTGCCTAATAATACCAAAATTAATCCTTTAAAACACTAGACTAGATTGCCAACTTATAAATTTAGCAGCATTCATCTGACTCCTTCAGTTTCAAGATGAAGAAATAAAGTAAGTGAAGGTAAGAAGGCAGGTAGTTAGTGGCTGGCTCTAGAATATAACTCACCTCTCCCAGTTTCTATGGCATTATTTTGTGTGTGTTTTTAACTGAAAGATATTGACAATTACAAATTAAATTCTGAATTCTAAAGATGTCGCTGCCTTGTCAAATAACAAGCCTACAAAGGGGGATCAAAGAAAACCCAAATTATCTTTTTTTTTTTTGGAGGGTGAGCCCCTTGTAAAACAAGCTTCCCCCACAAGGTATGTATTCTAGAAACCCATTGGCATCAGTGTACCAGGTAATGTTATGAGAGGCTGCATTCAGCTTCAGTGAATTTTTTTTTTTAGAGATTCTTTCAAGTGTTTGCCCATTTCATGGTGGGTGATTTATAAGCACCCCCATCTATACCACACTGAGTGTCTAGAAGTGTTTTACCAAAAAGGGCATGACTACTGTGTCCCACCCACCCTATTTATCCAATCTCACCCTGAGTGCCTTTCGTTTGTTTCCCGAACAAAAATATGTCTAAACGAAAATGTTTTACTGATGTGGAGGAGGTGAAACAATAAATAGCAGAAGCATTAAGGGTATCAAAATGAACAAGTTCAAAAACTGTTTTCAGCAGTGGAAAGAATATTTCTGTTTTGCATCAAACAGAGAGGACTTTGAAGATAAGTGAAATTTAAACATGTAAGAATACATATACAATTTTTTATGAATAAACTACAGTTTTGAGGGGATCTTCCCACATATAAGGATATATTACAACAGTTATCTCTAGTAAGAAGAATGAAAGTAAATTTCATTTTTCTCCTTTATGTATTGTCTATATTTTCACAATGAGCACATAATACTTTATATTCATGTATATATTTTTCTTTTTGTATAATGCTATTCTGAAATGCTGTTGAATGGTAAAACTGGTTAAGAGTACATGGGATTTTATTACACTATTCTCTGTGCCTTAAATTTTTAAAAAATTCAAATCTCTTTTTTTTTTGAGTTGGAGTCTCACTCTGTCACCCACACTGGAGTGCAGTGGCCGCTCCTGGTCACCACAGCCTCAACCTGCTGGGCTCCCGTGATCCTTCCGCTCAGCCTTCCAAGTAGCTGAAACTACACACACACTGCCATGCCTGGCTAATTTTTTACTTATTGTAGAGATGAGGTCTCGCCAAATTGCCCAGGTGGGTCTCGAACCCACGGGCTCAGGCAATCCACTCACCTCGTCCTCCCAAAGGGCTGGAATTACAGACTGAGCCACCCAGCCCAGCATAAAGAATTCAAATCTTAAAGATTATTGATCATTCTAGAATAGCACAATGTTAGAACTGAAAGAGATTTCAGAATTGCCTTGAGTGCCTCATTTTACAGGTAGTGTAAAGTCCAAACAGAGCAAGTGATTTGCCACATTAGAACCCACAAATTCATAAAACAAAAATATAGGCATTCTGAAATCAGTGTGATTCCCACTATATGACATTATGGAAAAGGTAAAACTATGAAGGCAGTAAAAAAAAAAAAATCAATAATTGCCAGGGATTGGAGAAGGAAGGAACAACTAGACGGAGCACAAAGGATTTTTAGAGCAGTGAAACTGTTCCATGTGATACAGCAATGGTGGATGCATATCATTATACATTTGCCCACACTCACAGAATGCACAACTGCAATGCAAACTATGGAATTTGGGTGATAATGATGTATCCATGTAAGTTCATCCATTGTTATAAACATACCAGTCTAGTGTGGGGATGTTAATAATGAGGAAAAGTATTGATGTCTCTGCTCAGGGAGAATATGGAAATCTCTGTAACCTTCCTCTCAATTATGCTATGAACCTAAAACTACTCTTAAAAAATTAAGTCTCATATATACATGTATATATGTATATGTGAATATGACAATATATATGCATTCTATATTTTAAAAAAGGGAGAATGTTTAGAATGCTTTAAAATTTATGTAACTCCTATTTTTTCTGGTATAAATGAAGAAAAGACTATGTTTTTTTAGGAAGAAAACTAACTTATATTGAACAGCTTTTACACAGCAGCAATATACACAATCTATTCTCATTTTGTCACAATAATTTTGTGAAGTTTTACTGTGTACATTTTTAAAAATCAGTGCTCACACAGTTTAAAATACAAGAGAGGTCAGACTACAAATTGTTGTATTTGAATTCTAACTCTAAAGTCTTTCCTGCTTTCACCACACTGCTTTTGAGATGAGTTGAAGTTTGAATTCCCTACACTAAGGAACCTCAGTAAAGGTCTTTGTATTGTTTATAAAATTAACCAGTATATATTAAAGTACAGCTAGGGTGGCCATTACTTTTGTCACTTCTATTGCCTGCTTCTACTAGGCCAAGACCAGACACTTCCTATTAAAAAGAAGGTCTCCTTTTGATATACACAAAAATTCCTTTGAGACTTTAAAGTCTAGATGTAGGACCAGGAAATGCCCTATAGGATATCTATGCTACAAAAATTGCATTACTTTGCATTTCTAATTCATTTTACATTATTCACTGACTTTCACTAGGTAGATGGGAAAACAATAGGATCACCAACCATCTGATTTACCCGACACTGAGGAGTTTCCCAGGACTGGTGCTGAAACCAGGGAAGCCCTGGACCAAATGGAATGAGTTGATCACTTTGGGAAACAGAGACACAGAAAGGTTGTTCTCATCCAAGGTCACACAGCAAGTTAGTGATAGAACTGAACTGGAACCCAGAGTTCCAACAAGCTGGTTCTGGGCCCCTCCAACTAAGTTGCAATGACTGATTGCTAGATTTTGAAGCCCAGGATTTGACTTATGCTTATCACTTCACATGCTTCAGGCAAATGGGTGGCATATAGTCAATTTTAAAAAATGGCAACATGTAATTCCACTCTGTTCCATTCTCTACATCCTGACTTTCTCATTTAAATCAAGCTACTCTAACCCTGAGCTGTGACAGGTGGCCACTGAAAGTTCACTGACCTGTCTTTATCTTCCTCTCTCTAGCTGTTGCAAAGGTAAACAACACAAGCCCACGCAAGTTCACACACAAAAGATTCTGCAGTAGTAACATTTATCTTGTACATGTTCCATTTATCTTTGGCAAAAAGCTTCAGACCCAAACTATCTTAAGTGATCTCAAAAAGACAGTGATAAGTACCTTCCCCGTCATTATTGCTCCATTTTATCACAGTGGTGATAGCAATAATGGTGGTTGTAACCCCCATCAAGTCCATTTAACATGGCTCATTTTCAAAAGCCACTCAATGTCTTGTGACAGTCTGGCCAGGCGGTATGAAAAGATCACTTAACCCCGATGATCTGAGGAAGACTCTCAGTGAGGAAAGAAGGCCCTACAGTCAGAGGCGAGACGGTGAAAGAAGGGAAGGGATGAAAAAAGACCATTGATTTTATGACAAGGGGCAGAGTCACTGTCAAAACTGCGCAGCACAAATTGAAGGAATGTTTCAATTAGCTGTTTGCAAGAGAAATTCCTCAGAAGTTGGGCTGTGCTAGCTTCTGGTTATTATTGGTTATGTTTATTCTTTGCTTTTCCTATGGGCATATGTGTTTATTTGTAATACTAAAAGAAGCATCTAAAATTAGATGCTGTATTAACAATTGAGATCATTTTAAAAGACTCATCACCATTTCAATAAGAAGGTGTTTTATGGTGCTGCAGGGACCTGGGTAACCACCAGGATTGAAAAGGGGTAGGCGGAGCTTCTGCAAGCTGCCTGCCACTCACACACCAACACGAGGGTGCCTAAATCGCCTCATTTTCTGCAATCCCTGTGTCACACTAGATCCTACACAACCTTCCTGAGATTTACTGAGCAGGTGTTGAAACTGTTGCCAAAGCACACCAGTATCTGGAGGCAACGGCTATGGATGAGCACCGGGGAAAGGGAGATAACAACTTAAATAAAGAAATCAATAATGCTCCCTGTTTTGCAACTTTTGCTTTCTCAAGAGCAGGAGCTGGTGTTGCCAAGAGCTGCCACTGAAACAGAAATATTTTTATAGTGATAGCACAGCTATTGAGGCTGCTGATTCTAGAGCCAGAGTACCTGGTTCAAAATCCACGTCTGCCATTTGCAGGCCATATGACCTTAGGTTAAGATCGTATCTGTTCAATGCTTTGTCAGTAACGTGGGGAAAAATAGACACTGTTTCATAATGCTGTTGTGAAATTCAAATAAGGTAATTCATATCCGGAGTATTCAGCACAGTGCCTAGTCTATAGTAAGCCCTCTATAAAAGTCATTATGATTATGATGAATCCATACATGTATTTTTTACCTTAACTTTTGAACATTGTTCTTAGTAAATTAATTCTCTTTTTATCCATCTCAGAATGTAAGTCTCATCATAAAACAGGTTAAAGGGCACTGAGGTCTTTTTTAAAAAAGAAACTCTTGATTCTGTATTTGAGTTCAGGGTCCATTACCTCTGGGTCTCATGATCTTGGTAAATCATGATCACCTACTTAACATCAACCATAACATTACATGATGTTTAAAGCTTCAAGGTTTGGAGACATATTAACCTGATTTTGAATTTCATTCCACCACTTTCTAATGATGCTATATTTTATATACTCACAGCTCCAGCATAGTATTACCCATCTTCAGATTTCAAATTAGATAACATTTCCTCTAGAAGTCTTATCCAACCTTTTATTATATATTCTTATTGCTGCCTATATTTATCCCTTTTGATAGTTATTAGAATTATTATGAGCTATGTACTCACTGCTCCTATTTCTTGATAAACCACTAGCTTCAGGAAGGCAAAAAAAACTTGTTTGTTTTGTTCACATTAGTACCCTTCTGGCTGCCACATGGCAGTAATAATTTTTAAATGAATGAAGGTCTTTGAGCAGAAGAATGATGTGATCTTAACTTAATTCCAATGAGATCACACTGCCTGCTGTTTTTAGAAGACAGGGTAAGAAGACACGGATGAAAGTGGGGAAACAAGGTTGGAAACATGCAATAATTTAGGTGAGATGTTGGTAGCTTGATGAAGATGATAGTAATGGAGGTGGTGAGAAATTAACTCTGACACATTTTGAAAATCTAACTCAAAGAATTTGCTAATGAATTTTATGTAAGGTATAAAACAAAGAGTCAGAGACGATTCCATGGTTTTTGGTCTGGGCAACTCAAAAGATAGACTGCTGTTCCCTTAGATGGAAAATGACAAAGGGACAGATTTATTATGGAAGATCAGGAGTTCATTTTGGAATACGTTAAGTCATGACATCTATGAGACATTCAAGTAGATATGTGAAGCCATCCATTGCATGCTCATGTGTATGGTTTAAAGGAGAGATGTTTGAGCTGGAGCTAAAGAATTCACATTCAAAACTTTGCAACTAAATGAGATCACTATAAAAAGAGAAGATGGCCAAGGAACAAGTCCAAAAGCAATTCAATGTTAGAAGTCAGGAGATGATGAAGAACTTGCTAAGGTATAATGAGAATGAGCAGTCAATGGGAGAAAATGAGTGAAGTTGGAAGCTTTCAAAGAAATTGGGATGATAATAAGAGAGTTAAGAATTCCTCATTCAATTTGCCAAAATGATGATCATTGCAAATCTTGACAAGAACTTTTTAGAGTGGTGGGAGCAAAAAGCCCGATTCAAAAGTGGGTTTAAATTATAATGAGAAGTCATCAGGGAAAATTTGATGGGCTACTTTGAGATACTATTCATACTCACTGGAATAACTAAAACTAAAGAAACTGCCCACACTAAAAGTTGGCAAGGATGTGAAACAAATGGAACTCTCATACATTCCTGGTTGAAATGTGAAATGCTGGAACCACTCTGAAGAATTATTTGACAGTTCCTTTAAAATTTAAAATTCACTTGCCATTGTACCCAACACATTCTTCCTTAGATAAGCAAAAACATATATACTCTCAAAGACTTGCATACAAGTCTTTGAGCAGCCTTCGCATAATAGCCAAAACCTGAAAACAACTAAAATATTCATCAACAGAAAATCGGTATTCAAACTGTGGTATGTTCATACAATAGAAAAGAATGGGTGCTGGGAAAACTGACTGACCACATGCAGAAGATTCAAACAAGATCCCTATCTATCCCCATACACAAAAGTTAACTCCAAATAGATCAGAGACCTAAATGTAAAACCTTAAACCATAAGAACCTTAGAAAATGCAGGACATACCGTTATGGAAATTGGAACTGGCATCCAATTCCTGAACAAAACCCAAAACGCAAGGGCCATAAGATGACCCCGCAATCCCTCTACTGGGAATATACCCTGAAGAACTCAAATCACTCTATAAAAAAGATATCTGCACATGTATGTTTATCGCAGCATTGTTCACAATTGCACGAACCTGGAACCAACCATGCTGTCCATCAAAAGAGGGCTGGATTTTTAAAATGTGGTACATATACACGATGGAATACTATGCATCCATAAAAATGAACAAAATCATGAATTTCGCAGCAACCTGGATGGAACTAGAGTCTATAATACTGAGTGATCTCTCACAGAAACAAAGATCTGAGTATCACATGTTTTCACTCATATAGTGGACCTTGAACATCTATCATAATACTATAATAAAAGGACTGACAGTGGTGGGAAACTATGGGGGGGCAGGGAGGAGATGGGATTAATGGAAGTCAATATCTGTCTGGGGACAGGGAGACAACCCTTATCAACAAGGGTGCCTGAATGATGCATATTTGTATACCTAACCCTTAACTGTACCCCACAGTTTTAAAATAAAAAACATATTAAAATAAACTAAAATAAAAAATCAAGAAAAGAATGAACTGCCTACTGATACACCCACCAAGATGGACAAATCTCAAAACACATTATGTTGAGGGAGAGAAAACAGATTCAAAATAGTAATTACTGCATGGTTCCATTAGGACATAAAATCCAAAAACAAACTGTAGAGATAGAAATTCTTGTGGGAAGGCTACTAAGTGATTGGAAAAGAGCATGAGGAAACTTTCTGGTGGGATGAAAACATTCTGTGCCTTGTTTTGGGCTCCAGTAACATGAGTGTGACTTGTCAAAAATTATTAAACTGTGCACTTGAGATCTTTGCATTTTATTGAATGTTAAATAGACCTCAAAATTTTTTTAAAGAAAGAATCAGAAGCGGGGAGTTGAAGACAGCAAGTTTTAGACAACTCTTTAAATAGAAAGATCTGGAAAAGAAATCATAGGAATTACGCAATAATTGGAGAGACCATTGGAGTTAAGAAAGTTTCTTTTTTCCAAATTTTTAAGGTAATAGAAATAACATATTTCCATGTTGATAAGAATGATCCAGTAGACATAAACTATATATAAAGATGTGTATGACTATAATATCTACCTTTCAAAGCTTTCATTAGGGTAAAACTAGATGGGTGTGAAGAACTTAACACACTTAACAGCACTTAAGGCCTTACTACATCATAATTGATATTATTCTTGTCACACAGTAATGATGTCAAGGGGTACTGAACACATAGAACTTTCTGCCTCTACTCTAAATGCAGTACATACGAGATCCTTTGCTTCTTATGACTTTTTACTTTGTACTTTCTCTGTCTGTGTCTCACTATCAGGCTGTCAGCCCTGCTACTCCACAGACACTGTACATGTCAAGGTCACCTGCCATTTGATCAGGAAGTCTAAAGTTTCCAATGCTCCCTTACCCTTATGATGTGCTATTTGTAATCCACAAGTTATAGAATTCAGATTACTAAACTATTAGAATTGAATCTATCATGGGAAAAATAATCTCAGAGACACTTCATTTAACTCAACAATTTTAAGTGAGCCTTCCTCCCAACACACTTGGCCTGGTTAGTTTCTACTTGTTCTTCAAGTGTCTATTCCAATTTTATTTTTCCTGAGAATTCTACTCTGCTCCTAAACACTAGATTATCTGTCTTTAGAAGTCAGGAATTTTTAGCTACAAGTGATGAAAACTCAACTAAAACTAACTTTTAAAAAGGGTGCTGGGGTGAGTACTGATTTGTATCATTGTGATGCTCTAGAGGAGAATCTGGACAGATACAGCCACATCTAAGATTTGAAGAATCTGTACCTCTCCCCGCTCATCCTCTCCCACTCAATCTCTGAACTCTACTTTCTCCAAGAGTTTCCTCCAAATATTATCAAAGACGACCAAGTATTTACAAAATCTGGAAAATTCAACGGGAAAAAAAATCATTCAATAGTTCTAGTTTTTTAAACATCGTTCTATAATAGATTTCACAGGTACCTATTTGCTTGGTTTAGATCAACTGCACATCAGATGTTTCTTGGGAGATAGAATACTCTGAATGACCATATGTCTGCATAAAAAACAGAAAGGTGGGGTGAATCACAGCAATATGTCATGAACTAGGAACACAAACCTCACTCTAGGCAGGCTAAAACATAGCTTCTCCAGGTTGTCCCTCCAATAAAGTCTCAAGGCACTTGATATGAATCCCGTCTTAATACTTAAGAGTAACTGCTATTACTGCTTTGTGTTAAAATTCTATGCTGAGAGTGTTAAAAACAATATTTTAATTAATCTTCATGAAAATACTAAGAGGAAAGTAGTCTATCTATTTTACAAATTAGAAAACTCAAGCTCATATAAGTTGTTACACATCCACAGTCAGTCAACTTGTGGAAGGTGGACCTTTGGAGAAAAGCCCAATTCTGATTTTGTGAGAAATTCCAGGATCCCTTTCACTATGCATTTTTGATGGTCTTGTTGGGCAATCTGTCCTCTGTGGCTTTCCATAGAAACACAGTTATTTGGTCTTTCTCTCAACTGCTTATAGTATATCCATTCCAACATCCTTGAAAATTTTACTCCCTTTTCTGTTTCCACAGTGGCAAGTGTGGCATTTTATCTTTGTTCACTGTTGGCAATGATTTTTCAATGATACTAGGAGCCATATCAATAGCTGATTACACTACTCCCTTGGGATGATAAATCCTATATGTAAGGAAAGTGCTTCCAGGTCAATATGGTTCTTTCTTACTATCCTATTTTTGGTCTGCCACCCAGAATCCAGACCCAGGCATACCTTCCTGGCTCTAGCCAGTGTATGTTGGCTTGGTTTTGTAGTTCATTTGAGACATAGTCCCTTTTCTCCACTTATCAAGCCCGGTACATCTCCAGATGGGTTGCGAGTCCTTCCTAAAAGTAACCAATAACAAGGAAATAAATGTTATACTCATTGAACAGTTGAAAAAAGTTACATAATCTATACACTAAAGAGAATGATATTTATCTAAGTCATTTCATTTATTGAGGGCCCTCTAAAGACCAGGGAATTTACTAGGTGCTGAGGATATAATGATGAATACGGCAATGCACCTGACCTCACATGACTTTCATCCTAATGGAGAAGACAAGTAAGAAAATGGTCAAGTACAATGTAACGTGAGGGACTGTAGCATAACTGTTAAAGACACTCAAATGCCAAGAAAACAGAGGCCAGGTGGCAGCACAAATTTTCCAGAAGTCAGGGAATCTCACTTATCACAAGCAGGCAAAGTGTGAGTGTTTGTTAAGGAGACCTGACGCACAGAGAGATATGAAGATGGTCAATAGAATACTGTGCCACAGGGAGGAGGCAGGCAAACATGGATAGGTAGCTGGCAAGAGTAACAGTCTGAATCAGCAGAATAAATGAAAGACGGATTATTACAAGGTTGAGGCCAGCAACTCCAGTAAAAAGTCATGAACTTTTGTTCAGTTTCCAGACTTGAGCCAGTTTTCAAACCAAGAACTTGTCAACTGTAGACATGACTGAGTCATCAGGAAGAAAGATCCTGCAATGTTACAAACATACACTGTAATAACTCACAGTCTTTCCCCCAAAAGGTCTATGGCTATGTACAGTGGGGAAGGAAAAATACTCAGACATTTTGAAGACTCTTGAACACTGGGTCAAGTTGACATTGATACCTAGAGACCTGAAAGATCATCAGGACCCCCAATTAGAGTAGAAGCATATGGTGGTCAGGTAATAAATGGAGTCTTAGCTAAGAACCAGCCTAACGTGGATCTACTAGGTCTGTGGACATACCAAGTAGTTGTTTCCCCCATCCCTAAATGCGTAAATGGGATTGGCATACTTGGCATTGGTGTAAGCCAAAAACTGAGTTCTTCATCATACCTTCCTCTGTTCAAAGCAGTAAATCAAAAGGAATATTCATTCTGGAGGGGACAGAGGAAATAATTGCCACTATTAAAACATGTGGGGACATTGTTTCCTATCATATGGGTACTTAATTAACCACCTAATCCCTGCAGAAACAAAACAGATCCTGAAGGATGACCATACATGACTGTGAGCTCGACTATGTAGCATCCTCAATCAATCACAGCCACCATGCCAGTTGTCTATCTTTGTTATCATGGTTATTTTGACTAGAGCAGATTGTTACAAACTCAGGTATGTTGCATGTGGCCATGAATTTGATGAAATCATTATTTTCTATCCCAAACAGAAAAAGGGATTAAAAGCAATTTACATTCACATGCATTTAGAGTTTTGTTCCCAAGGTATGTTAACTCTCACTCTCTCTACTATAATACTTGTGAAGTTCAAAGATATCTGAAACATTTTGGCATCCCAGAGAAAATCACTTTGATTCCTATTGATGGAATAATGTTTATTGGGCCAGGGCGATAAGCAATTGAGCAAGAGGTGGTCAGCACACTGGTGGTTTTAGAAAAGTACACGCACTCTAGAATTTGGGACAGGAACCCTAAGAAGATTCAGGGGCCAAACACATCTGTAATATTTGTAGAGATCCAGCAGTTATAGCTGTACCAGGCCACCCTCTCCAAAGTAAAGACAAATAATTGCATCATCTTGCACTTTGCACCATGTCTTGCCACTTGAACCATGTTCCTGTGATCTTAGAAGTGTTAGTCGTGCTAATTATCAGAGAAATGCAAATCACAACCACATTTAGATACCACCTAACCCCAGTAAGAGTGACCATCATTAATGAAACAAACGGCAACAGATGCTGACAAGAATGCAGAGAAAAGCAACGCTTCTATGTTGCTGGTAGGAATGCAAACTAGTGCAACCTCTTTGGCAATTTCTGAAAGAACTAGAAATTGACTTTCCATATGACCCAGCAATTCCCCTATTGGGAATATACCCAGAGGAACTCAAATCATTCTACAAAAAAGATACCTGCACACACATGCTTGTTGAAACTCTATTCACCATAGTAAAAATATGGAACCTGTCATGCTACCCATCGAAGCTGAACTGGATAAAAAAATGTGGTACATATTCACGACGGAATATTATTCAGCCATAAAGATTATACTCAGTGATCTATCACAGAAACAAAGAACAGAGTACAATATGTTTTCACTCATAAGCAGACCTTGAACAATTATGATAATACTATAAGAAAGGGATTGGCAGTAGTGGGAAACTGCCAGAGGAATGGGGGGGGTGGGATTGGCAGTTGAGGGAAATTACCAGGGGAGGGAGGAACACACCTCATCAACAAGGGTACCTGCATAATGAACATTTGTATACTTAACCCTGAATTGTACCCCACATCTTTCAAAAAAGAAAAAAAAGTACCAGTGGTGGAACAAAGGTGCCATGTTGAGTTTGAAATCCATTCCACCCCTGGTATTCTAAGCAGTTTCTTGCTCTCTATTGAAGAGAATTATACACCTTTTGGAAAGTAACTCTTGTCATGTTACTCTAGTAGAACAGAAGTCTAACCATGAGATACCAATGATTATGCAGCTGGAACTTCCTATCATGACCTAGATCTATCAGACCAATCAAGTCCTAAGGTCAATGGACCCAGCAGCAAACCATTTGGGGATGAACATGGCATCTCTGAAACAGAGCTCAAGCCCAGACCAGATTGTTGAGTAAGATTCATACCTACCATGGTGGCCACTTTTTGCACTGGTGCCCCTTCCTCAGATTACATTTATGGCTCTTCGGAGATTCTGAAAGAAGGAGAAAAAGTCCAAGCTTAGTTTATGGAAGGTTGAGTTTGGTAACTGGGTACAAGGTGAAAATGGACAGCACTCTCCACTTTGGAATGATTTCAAAAGACAATGGCAAGAGGAAATCTCAACAAGTGACTATTTGAGCAGTGCACTTGTACATGCACTTTGTGTGGAAAGAGAAGTGGATTGACATTAGAATATATAAGAACTCCTGAGCAGTGGGGGATAATCTGACCAGATGGTCAGGGTCCTAAAGGAAATAGACTGAATACTGAGGATAGAGAAGTATTAAATGAAGACATATGAAAGAAGATAAGTGTGAAGATATTTACATTAGTATCCACCAAAGAGCAGCTGTCACAGAAGAGGCACTAAATAGCCAAGCATATTAAATGACTTAGCACATAATGGGCACTTGAGAAAAGTGGCATGGTTGCAGAGATGAAGGCTATGAATGGGCTCAACCAGATGGATTCCCAATTACCAAGACTGATCTAACTACTCCTGTGGTTGCTGGTTCAAACTGATGGTGAAAGAGACCAACTCTGAATCCTCATTTTGACTCTATTTCTCTAAGCTACCATCTGCCCTTTTGGTGACAAGCAGACTACATTGGGTCCTATACATCTCAAAAAGGTCAGCACTCTATGTTCACAAGGAATTTTATTCCTTATGTGAATTTGTTTGCCTTTCTTGTTCACAAAGCCTCAGCCAACATCACTTTCTAGGGGGCAACCAAACTGGGGATGGGCGTCGCAGTATACTCAGTATGATAGCAGGCACATACACATGGGATCCAAAGGCCATACCACATATCGTAGTATCTAGAAGCTGCTGGTCTCATAGAGTGCTGGAATGGCCAACTGAGGGACACTTGTATCTCCAGTTCATAGGTTACTTGAGTAGGGGTTGATAAATCCATTTTAGTACCTGTTTTTGTAGATAAAAGTTTTATTGGAGCATAGCATCCTTATTTGTTTGCATATTGTCTATGACTTCTTTTGTACTACAATGGCAAAGTTCATTTGTTGTTACAGAAACCATATGGCTCCAAAATTCTAAGCTAGTTACTATTTGTCCCACTTCAGAAAAAGATCAACAACCCCTGTTCTTGATAATGTGTGCCAATCAACCAAAACACAGTAAATTATGTGTCCCTAATAGGAAGAATATGTGGCTGCAGGAGCCAAGGGGATAAGATGTGAGGAGTCTCACCATCACATCCAATAACTTACTGGACTTCATGCTTTATGCCCCTAAAACTCTGAGCTCTTCAGGTTTGTAGGACTGGGTCCTCAAAAAGTAGCACTTCTTTTTCAGGGGGCACAACAAGAGTCCCACTGAATTACAAGCTCTATTGTCACTATGTGGAAAAGTGGATCTGAGTGGTACCAGGAGTGGAATTTGGTAGCCAGAGAGATGTATCCTCCAGATCACTCTGCTGTCCTGCTAAATGGAATGCAATCAAAAGCTACTTTCGGCTCTGTCCCAATTGTAGAAATTGTGATCACCCGAAGTCTCATCCTTCAGAAAACAACTCACATACAGTGACTGAGCAAAGTAAGAGTGTAAAGCTCACCCACTTTGATCTGATGTGGCTAGAGGTATGCTGAAGTCAGCTAGTACCATCTTTAAAAAACCAAATCTGTCCATTTTTCTAATTCCCTGTTTAGTGAAATCAAGTTGGTGGGTTGAACTCAGCCAAACCATGGTACAAGTATTTCACCATGGAATACAAATGGGGCTTTCTTATCCAAGAAAGCTAGTTGTTAAACATTTATCAGTACAGCACTGGGGAGGGAACACTGTTGGGTGATAATCACTCCACATCTCATTGCCAGATTGGTAGAGGTTTTATTGAGTCTGCATTATCATCATAGTTTTTTTCCTTCCTCTGCCCAATGTTGCTTCTTTCCCCATCCCTTCACAGATATTGACTCCTAGTAAACATTCTGTGCCCCAAATTCCATCTCAGTATCAGCTGCCAGGGACTTCAACCTGAAACATAAGATTTTATCATCAGCAGTATTTTTGGCATATATACAGCACATATTTTCAAATGGTGCACTTATTTTTAAATGACATTATACACAGTAATGTTTTGAGACAGGTTTTTGAATACCTCGCTTATACAATTTAAATTATCTACATCCTAAGGAAAACAAAGGATAAGCAAAGAGCAGCTAAGTTAATGATTCAAAATTTTGTGTTATTTCTAATGGGCATATTCACATGAAAATAGGTGTACACGAAGCAAATATCACATAGAAGGCCACTGCAGTACAATTAAAGGCTCATGATTAAAATTTCCATGTGAAATAATCTGAGGAAAATTCTCTCAGTATTAGTTACTCAGTCACCTCCATATATAAAAAGATCTGCAACAAAGCCTTCTCAACTGTACTTTAAGGTCTTAAAAATGTCATTTAATCAATTACTTAGCACAGCATTGTTTGATTGAAAATTTGATCAAAAAACCCTAAATTTCTTAATCCTAGAAAGCATTTTCTTTCATTAATATAGTCATGAATTCTTGATGCCTTTGAGGAAAATTAACCCCAGCCCAGAATTGACTTGGCAAATTAAAGGAAAGAATGCAAGGCCAAGATTCTAGGTCCCAAAGTTGGTGAAGGTGTTTCCCAGTCCTAAATTAATATTGTTCACTATAACACACTATAACAACAACAACAACACACACACACACACACACACATACACACACACCCCAAACCCTTACCTTAGGGATCTATCCAGACTCTTCTTCTAGAACATGCATAATTACCTTCTGTGTTTTCATTGGCATCCTATTTTGAGGGGGTTTATTACAACTCTTGTGCATACCTTAGAAGATGATGCTGTGGCTTGTCTCTATCTTTCTAGATTGTTTCTGTTAACTGAAGCGGACATCACTTTCTCCTTAATGCCTAACCCAGAGCTTTGAGTCTGTTCTAACCTTGCCCAGGATTTGGACATTAACTCTGGGCAGCAAATGTAGGCCAGCTCAATGCCCTTCCATACATAGGTCCTGAGGACACAGTCTGAGAGGGCACTGCTGTAGTCACACAACCTGATTTCCCATCCCAGCTCTTCAACAGAGGAGACCAGATAGTCACCAATGCTAGATGGCTTTGGGGGACAGGAAAAGATGGCAGCATTCCTGAAACACAAAAGAAAGTTATATTTTTACCAAGTTACAAAATTTTACTGATCAGAATTCCAGCAAGGCTGACCTTGTGATAAAAAGTCATCATAATGAAGATCAAACCACATCTCCCAAAGGGTTCTTCTCAGCAGGGAGGCCACATGTCAAAGCATGATGCTTGAAGGTGCAGCTTGAAGATGAAAAAAGTGAACATAAAGACATAGTGATGATGAGACACTGAGGATGAAGATGGGGCATAGGGATGGCAGAAAGATATATAACACTTTTTGAAAAGAAAGATATGCTTAAAGATGAGTTTTAAGGGATAATTCAGTTTCCTATATTGTGGAACACCCTGCGCAGCACTTCTACAGAGATCTGGTGCAAAGCCCCATTTATTCTCCAAGGCATCTAGAAGCAATTTACTATTTCCTAAAATGTTACTGTGAGAAAATGCTATGAGACAGTTAGGTTTATATAGGTCATGTGGTATACCCCACATCTAGCTCTTTCTTTTTGTTATTAACACACATTTAAACTAAATTAGTGGAAGATGAAAGTCACATAAGTGAAAATTCAATTCACACATGCTGAGGACACTCAGTGACTCCAAGATGTTCCACATTTTAATGAAATAGACATTATATATAAAATTCCAAGACTTATGTCCGACCTATAGTTAAGACTCAATAAAGAGGGTTTTTTTTTTTCTCTTCTTCTGCCTTCTCTTCAGACATTAAATTTCACAAATTAATTTTTTTCAACAAACGGTTCATGAAAATACCTTTCTGGAGAAACTGAAAATAATGAATAGAGATAGAAAAATGTTAAACTCTTAGTCCAGAAGTATTTACCATTAACTGCCCTCCAGTCCTTCAGGCATAGTGAGGAATCAGTGTGTCCCAAGACCCAAACACCCGTTGTGCCAATTCTAGAAGACAGATGTAAGGAGATTGTCTTTGGTGATCTCAGTATCTTCTTCTATATTTTTCACTTTTCTTCTTATTTCCATTTTCTTTTTTTTTTTAAAGATGTGGGGTACAATTCAGGGTTATGTTCATTATGCAGGTACCCTTGCAGATGAGGTGTGCCCCTCCTTCCCCCAGCAGATTCCCACTACTGCCAATCCCACTTCCCCCATCCCCCCAGCAGTTTCCACTACTGCCAGTCTTTTTCTTATAGTATTACGATAATTGTTCAAGGTCTGCTGATGAGTGAGGTCACGCAATTCTCAGTTCTTTGTTTCTGTGTACTATAGTCCATCCAGGTTGCTGTGAATTTCATGATTTTGTCCTTCTTTCTGACCATGTAATATATACCACATATTTTTTTATCCAGTTCTCTTTTGGTGGACAGAATAGTTGTTTCCATGTTCTTGCTATTGTGAACTATGCTGCAATAAACATATGGGTGCAGGTATCTTTTTCATAGAGTGATTTGAGTACCTCTGGGTATATTCCCAGTAGGGGGATTGTGGGATCTTATGGAGTCTTATAGAGGGTCAATTTTTAGATCTTTTAGGAATTGCCACACTGTTTTCCATAGAGATTGTGCTAGTTTACACTCCCACCAACAGTGTAGAAGTGTTCCCTTTTCACCGCATCATCTCTAGCATCTATTGTTTTTTGAGGTATTTCTTCTGGCACCCAGTACCCCTATACCAATTTTGGGGGGAGGAGAAGAAATTTCTTTTATTCATTTACACCTTAGTATTACTTAGTATTCATTTAAACCTTAGTAATGACAAATGGTTATCATTCTAATCTCCAGGTATAATCTATTCATGCAGTGGCTGCCTGAAGGTTGCCTCAGAATCCTCCTCAACACAATACTGGGAAAGATGTGAGAGAAAGGGTGCTGCAATTGGTCAATTTGTTAGTGAAATTTGTGATGAGTAGGAGGATAAGCAGGAGAGTGGGTAGAGTAGATATATGTTGATAAAACAATAGTTCAATATTACATAAGTTTCTCAACAAAGAGTATGATCAGATTAGATTCTGGATCTTAGTCAAAAAAAAACTAGCCTCATGCTGTATTTTCTAAAAGGAGGTAACAGGGCTGCTTATTTGTAAAGTCTGCCTTTGTGGAACTTTAAGACAATATTTTCCCTGATCCCAACTGCACCAGAATACTTGTATTTTTAAAAAATTATAACAAAATATTTCAACCATCTGTAAGTGTAAAGACAATAGAATTATGCAGTTGTTTTGTCCACCATCCAGATCCAACAAGTGTGAACAAATGGCCAGTCTTCTTCCAGCCATACTTCAAGACCATAGCCTGCTGCCTCAAGATTATATAGAAACAGACTCCGAAATTGTATGATTTCATCTTAAAATATTTCAATGTATCTCTAAAGAGAAAAGGACACTTTTAATACTTGCATTGTCCATTACCTCCTAAATAAATGAAAGACTTTTTCACAGTAGAAGTTTTTAGGAGGTAGGTGCCCTTCTCTGGATTTTTAAACTTATAAGGTATAGCATTTGGCTGTCCATTTTAAGACTGGTCATTTGAGAATGGCAGATGGCTGTGTTCATAGAATGGGGATTTTTTTTTAATCAATATTTTTTATTATGATTTTGTGGGGTACAGTTAAGGGTTAGGTGTACAATTACGTTTCATTCAGGCACCCTGTTG
>NW_007252357.1:515529-543162 GCF_000164805.1 Carlito syrichta | reverse complement strand
TTTGCATCTCCCTGATGATTAGAGAGGTTGAGCAATTCTTCATGTGTTTGTTGGCTGCTCAGATGTCTTCTTCTGTGAAGTGTCTGTTCATATCTTTGGCCCATTTTATAATGAGGTTGTTTGTTTTTTTCTTTTCAGCACGTTTGAGTTCCTTGTAGATCCAGGATGTTAAGCCTTTGTCAGACCTGGAGTTGGCAAATACTTTTTCCCAGTCTGTAGGCTGTCTCCCTGCTCTCTTGATGGTTTCTTTGACTTTGCAGAAGCTTGTCAGTTTAATAAGGTCCCACTTGTCTATCTTCTCTCTTATGACTTGTGGGTTTCAGGTTTTGTTCAGGAATTGGATGCCAGTTCCGATTTCCATGAGGGTATTTCCTTCCTTTTCTAAGGTTCTTATGGTTTGAGGTTTTACATTTAAGTCTCTGATCCATTTGCAGCTAACCTTTGTGCATGGGGATAGATAGGGGTCCTGTTTCAATCTTCTGCATGTGGTCAGCCAGTTTTCCCAGCACCATTTACTAAATAGGTTCTCCTCTTCCCAGTGGTAGGTGGTAGAGGCTTGTCGAAGATGAGTTGGTTGAGAAATTGAGGTTTTGCTTCTGGAATCTCAATTTTATTCCATTGATCTATATGCCTGTTCCTGTACCAATACCAAGCTGTTTTGATGATTGTAGCTTTATAGTAAAGTTTGAAGTCAGGTAATGTGATACCACCTGCTTTGTTTTTTTTTGCTGAGGATTGTTCTGGCTATTCTTGGACGTTTGTGTTTCCATATGAATTCCTGTGTTGTTTTTTCAGGTCAGAGAAGAATGTTGCTCGTAATTTGATGTGTATTGCATTGAATTTGTAGATTGCCATAGGTAAGATGGACATCTTCACAATGTTGATTCTTCCAATCCATGAGCATGAGATATTTTTCCACTTGTTTGTGGCATCTTTGATTTCTTTGAGCAGTGTTTTGTAATTTTCATTTTAAAGGTCTTTCACGTCTCTGGTTAGTAAGATGCCAAGGTATTTCATTTTTTTTGTAGCTATTGTGAATGGAATTGTGTTTTTTGGGGGGGTTTCTGTTTGTTTATTATTGGTGTAGAGAAATGCGATTGTCTTTTGTACATTTATTTTGTATCCTGAAACTTTGCCAAAGGCCTTTATCAATGTAAGGAGGCTTTTGACAGATTCTCTTGGATTTTCAAGGTACACAATCATATCATCTGCAAAGAGAGATAACTTGACTTCCTCTTTTCCTATTTGGATACCCCTGATTGCCTCCTCACCAACAAAGTCCCCCCAAAACCCACAAAGACATGGACACTAAACCCTAGCATGATGCTAAACAACTCCTGGGTCAATGATGAAATCAAAACAGAGATCAAAAGATACCTGGAGACAAATGAAAATGAAGAAACAGCTTACCAAAATCTCTGGGACACCATGAAAGCTGTAGCAAGAGGGGAATCTATATCCCTACAAATGCACATGAAGAAAATGGAAGGATCACAAAATAGCAACCTAACAAGCCACCTAAGGAAGTTGGAAAAGCAAGACAACAAAAACCCTAATTTCAGCAGAAGAATCCAGATCACCAAAATAAAATCCCAAATCCAAAACATAGAAGACAAAAAGATAATACAAAAAAATCAATGACACATAAAGCTAGTTCTTTGAAAGGATAAACAAGATCGATGGTCCCCTACCTAGACTGACCAAGAAAAAGAGAGAAAAAAAACCCCAAATAAACACAATCAGAAACACAAATGATGAAGTCACATCTGACCCTGAAGAAATACAAAAGATCATTAGAGACTACTATGTACACTAGTATGGAAACAAACTTGAAAACCTTAAGGAAATGGAGGACTTTCTGCCATCACACAACCTGCCTAGGTTGAAACAAGAAGAAATTGCAACCCTAAATAGACCAATAACAATCAAGGAAATTGACTACATAAGAAAACTACCTACAGAAAAAAAAAAGCCCTGGACCAGGAGGATTCTACAAGAATAGATTCCAGCAGAATTCTACAAGACATTTAAAGAGGAGCTGATACCAATCCTACTGAAGTTATTCCAGGTGATTGAGAAAGATGGAACTCTCCCCAAATCATTTTACAAAGCTAACATCACATCGATACCCAAGCCAGGTAAAGACCCAACAAAGAAAGAGAACTACAGGCCAATATCTTTGATGAACATAGATGCTAAAATTCTCAACAAGATCCTAGCAAACCGGATTCAGCAATACATCTCAAAAATCATCCACCATGACCAAGTAGGCTTCATTCCTGGGATGCAAGACTGGTTCAACATTCATAAAACCATAAATGTAATTAAATACATCAACAGATGTCAAAACAAAAACCACATGATATTATCATTAGATGCAGAAAAAGCTTTTGATAAAATCCAGCACCCCTTCTTGATGAAAACCCTTGAACATTTAGGCATACGGGAACATACCTCAAAATAGTAAAAGCCATCTACAAGAAACCCACAGCGAGCATACTCCTAAACGGACAAAAATTAGAACCATTTCCCCTGAAAACTGGAACTAGACAAGGATGCCCACTCTCACCCCTCCTGTTCAACATAGTATTGGAAGTCCTGGCTAGAGCAATCAGAGAAGAGGAATGGGGATTTTTGCCTGATTTTTCTGAATAAGCAGATTCTATCAGTACATGCCAAGGTAGAACATGCAAGTCAATGACAGCTGGGTAATAGGTAATGAGACATAATGTGAGTAAAGCCCTTTTGCATGCAGTTGAGATAGAACTTTTCTCCAATTTCATTCAGAAAAAAAACTGAGCTCTCTGTCTCTTTCCACTTGCACACACTGAGGAAAGACCTTGTGGGAACACAGTGAGAAGGCAGCTGTTTGCAAACAAAAAAGAAAACCCTCACCAGGAATCCAATCAGCTGGTACCTTGCTCTTGGACTTCCCAACCTCCAGAATAGTGAAAAATAAATGTCTGCTACTTAAAAAGAAGAAAGAGGAGGAGCAGGAGGAGGAGGAAAAAGAGGAGGAGGAGGTGAAGGAGATGGAGAAGCCACATTAGCTAATGGCCAAAATAATGATGAAGCTGAGTGGGATGGGGAGGAGGGAGTAGACATATGTTGATAAAACAATAGTTCAATATTAAATAAGTTAGTCAGTAAAGAGTTGTATAAGATTCTGAGTCTTAATTCTCAACAGTATCGATAAAGATTGAGGCGGATTAGGAAAACTAGCCTCATACCCCATTTTCTAAAAGCAGCTAAGCCCAGAGGGCAAATTTCAATCACAAGAGACTGAAATAGGGTTTATGTGTAACTAACAAATCTGCTCGTTCTTTATTAAAAAAATTTATTTTTATTTATTTCAATAGCTTTAGGGGGTACAAATAGTTTTGGTCTGACTTGGGAGGCCATGACAAGTAAGAAGATGCCAAACAGAGCATGTGACCTTGTTAAACTGAAAGGGCCATTTAAACCTGCCAACTTTTTCATTCAATCCATTGTTGTTGTTGTTGTTGTTGTTGTTATTTCTCCTAAAACTATGACCTAAATTGTAATATTGGCTCCTAGTAAAATAAAATGATTTTTCTGTGCAATGTCTGTACTTGTCTCTGCATTCATTTTTTATTTACATACTAATACAAGCACCAGAACCACATGAGACAATCTGTGCTCATGTAAGACTCCATTGCCCTATCCAGAGCCTTCTTGTTTCCAGTGTATTCCAATTTTCACAAGCTGCTCATCTGGGCTGCTTTATTTCCTCTCACCCAGATGTATGCCCACCCATGAAATGTCTATGAATAATACTCGGGTTTCATACAGCATATTAAACACATCCCTGCATGAGTTTGCATCACTTAACCCCCACTTCTTAGAACGTGGATTACTCAAATCAAGTCATCTGACTGTTAACACATGTAAAGCAAACTGTGTCCTGTCCACTGTTCAGCTAAAACCCCTCCACCTTACTCACAGCAGAGCTGGCTTGTCTTTTTGAGGAGGCTACATCTGCTTGGTGAGCTCTTATATGCACATCTTGACCATGCATTCCCATATGGGTTATGCTTAGTGCATGCTGTTTTCTGGAGTGTTTTAGAATAAAAGGCACAAAAAAATCTAAGTTCTCACTATTGCTTGCATTAAAACTTTGCAACCATCTACTTTACTAGAACAATCATAACATTACACATTTTCCCAATCATCAGGTAAAATATAGAATATTCTTTACTGTGCACAAAGCAAATTATAATAAATTTGACAAATATTATTTTATTGTTATTTTATAGTATGCTTCTGTACTTTCCTTTTATGCATCACCTTCTCCATATAATTCAAAGAATGGTCCCTCCGTGATTGTTTGGTGTCTTGACTACTGCAAATAAAAGAGAAACTCCTTCAATCACTTCCCTTACACAGAAGGTAAAATTGCGTGAAGAAAAGACTCAGAAACAGGGTCAAAGAAGACTGTCATGGTGAAAGTTTCCAAGATCCCTCATTGAACCACAGTGAAGGGATGGGTAGGGTTTCTTCAATCCACTATCATGGGGTTTCATGTGGCTCCTTAGAGCTTTGCTTCCAGACCTTGAGGCATCTGTAGAAAAACTAGAATTCAGTTACAGGAACAGTTTATAGAAATAAATTACTAAAACATAAAAGACTATTGAGTTCAAATCAATTATGTATTTACATTATAAAATTTCATTAAAAAAAAACACGTCATTGACACAGTTTCACAATAGAGGACAATATGACCACCAGAGCTGCCTTGCAATGTGCTGGGTAGATTGCCTTACAAAGTGGTCAAGAACCCCAGCCCTGGGCATGTTTAATGAAAACCAGATGATGATGTGTCAGGGACACTACGGAGAGGATTCTTTCTTTGTGTGAAAAAAATCACAAGGAGGTATCCTTGCTCTCTTTCCCTCACATTACTTCCATTCCACTTGTATAAATTGTATTGCTCTCCAAACAAAATGTTCCAGTTCACTTTCTTTCCTTCTCACTGTGTCCCCTAGACAAAGTCACAATTATCTCTTACCTAAACAATTACAATTGCTACCTATCTGGTCTACTCTTCTTAGTAGACACCATTGTCAGAAAATTTTAACTCAAATTATGTCACTCTCCTGCAGAAAATACCTAGCACTTAGAATGAAATCTCAAATCTGTACTGTGGTCTAAAAGGCACTGCAGAATTTAGCTCCCTTCTCTCTTTCCAGACTCATCTCTTTCTCTCCCTACCCTCCCCAACCCCCATTCTGGTTGTAATGGTCTTTTTTTCTATGTCTCAAGTAAATCAAGCTCTATTTCACTTCAGGGACTTTGCACTGTTTCCCCCCTCCCCCCTTTCTCAACACAATCTTTTTTTTCTGCCTCTTTTTATGATCGGTATCTTCTTGTCCTTGAGGTCTCATCTTCAACTCAGAAGCTGACAGAGACAACTTTCCTTGCAGTACTCTTAGTTACTCTCTATTAATGGTAATTTCCCCCCTTATTATCCTACAGTTATCAGAAATATTGTTGTACCTTTATTTATTTATCTATATTTTTGCTTCAACCTGTCTTTCCCACAAGAATTTTATCTTTATGAGGACAGAAACAGTCTTTGTGTGTCCTTATCGCCACTGTATGTCCAGGTTCTAGTGTGTTCTCAGGCATAGGAGGGGCATTCAGAAAATAATTAATGAATAAATCCTGATATAGAAAAGTAACAGGGAAGAGTAAATGATTTTGACATGTCATTGGTACCCAAGGATGATATGATTCACAAAGACACAAAGACTTTGACCTCACCAAAAGTCCAATATCTTAAAATCTATGGTATTTGTTTGTTACATGAACCAACAAATCATGAGTTTGTGACCCCGACAATTCTTAGTCCACTTGGAAAGAGGGCCAGATGTTATGCATAAATGATTTCTACTTTTAAGATTGACTCAGGAGAAGAGATAGGGCATAGCTGAGTGGTCTCAGCTATATATCACTGGGAAAACTAGGGGAAAGGGATAAAAGAACAAGGGCTGACACTAATACCCACTTCCACCCTGATCTCCAGGGCACACTACTTTTATCTCTGTTAAAGTCACCATAATCTAAGGTACTCTGCTACCCTAGATAGCTTTTTGTAAAGAAGAATGAGTTTGTCTCCTACAGCCAAAATGTAATTTCTGCAGACAAGAATGTAGATCATTTTCATTCTTTTGTTCCCATGGCATCTCCAACAGTGCCTTATTTGATTTGTTCAATAAATATTAGTTGAGAAAAGCACTTCCTTTTTAAAGTCCTCTTAAAATTCTGCCTTTGAAACTGTGTAGCTCATGATATTTGTTATCTAATAGAGACAAAGATGTACAAGTATATGGACTGAGAGAAAGTTTTCTGAATTACCCTCTGTAATAATTGTTTGCTATTTTATCTCCCAGATCCATTTTTGTGTTTCTTTGCCAAGCTTCATGCTCCCAGAAGGATGATCTCTGTAGACAGTGATGTTCCCATTGCCAACTGGCAAGAGGATGCATTCACTGGAGAGCAGAAGGTAAAAAGAGAAAAGTCAGAGTATTTCTTCATTGTTTGCTCAACTCTCTAAGGGCAGATCTACATCCATAATTCTGAACAACACTTTTTTGTCACTCTTTCAATGAAAGGTCATCTCTTCATTAAAGTCTTTTCATCTGGGGTGAGTTCTGTTTTGCTGTAACTTCTGACTTCTATACGTCCATATATGCCACAGGTAGGTAAGATAGCCACATTTTCACAAGCTATAAAATTTTAAGACAAAATTCCTCAAAAGAACTGAAACAACTTAAGAAGAGTTTATCGTCAGACTCAAGTCAGAGATAGGAAGTGTGAGAATGAGGTGAAAATTTGAAATAAATCCATGAAATCAGAGAACAGCATTAAAAAGTGAGTAAAAAGAGCTCTTGGAGCTCAGGATAATGTTGGAGAACTGAGGAGACAAAATTTTAGAGTAGGTGCTACAACACTAATAAAAAGTATCAGAAAGGTATTATGTTATTATGTTTTATAGAATGGACACTTTATGCTTTTAGGATCAAATGGCATGCCTACAATTTTACCAGAGGATTATACAATTCATCAGTTGGAAAATGAAGTGACAAGTTATGTTTGTTTAGATGACTCTAGGTTTGATTGTGTGAAAGCCTTGGGTCCTCCGATATATGGAAATCTCCTTGGAAATTCTACATTACTAGAAAACTATTGATATAAAGTACAATGATATTGACATGTGGTAGGGACAGCACCAGTTTAGGTGGGCAAATACTTACATTTGGTTTATTTGGCTTTACCCAGACAAAAAGAATTTTGAAGTTGGTATCTTCTTCTCACTCTCTTTTTCTGTTTCTCTCTCATGTCCTTTTTCTTTTGAATAACTTACATACAATAAAATGCACACATTAGAAGTGCAAATTTGATAAGTTCTGATATATGTATGCACCCATGAAACCATCATTAAATGATGACAATAAATGCACCCATCAGACCATAGGTTTCCTCGTGCCCTTTGGAATCCCTTCTTCCTATTTCTTTCCACCACACCTTCACTCCCATCCCCAGGAAACCAATTATGTGCTTTCTATCTCATAAAATATATTTAAATCTAGAAGTGTATATAGATGTAATTATACAGAGTGTTCCCTTTATTTCTGGCTTCTTTGACTGAGAATAATTATTGTGGGATTTATTCATTCTGTAGAATATGTCAGTAGCTCATTCTTTCTATTGTCGAGTAACAATTCATTGAGTGAATATACCACAATACTCATCTTTTGATGTCCAACTAGGATGCTTCCTGTTTGAGGCTAATATAAATAACACTGCTATGAAAATTTGCATACAAATCTTTTATAGACTTATTTTATCATTTATTTGGGGTAAGTGTATAGGAATGAAACAGTTGAAATAAATGGTAGATTTTTACCTAACTTTTTTTTCTAAAGTTGTTGTACCATTTTAGATTCACTAACAGTGCATGAGAATTTCAGTCCTTCTACAGTCTTGCCAATGTGTGATATGGTCATTCTTTTCAACTTTAGCCATTCTTTTGGGAAAGTGGTGGTATTTCACTGTGATTTCTTTGAGATTACTGATTATTTTTTAATCCATTTTTTCTTCTTTTGTTCGATTTTTAGTTATGAATCCCTGCCAATTTATATTAAAAGGTGTTTTGGTGTTTGTAATATATGAGGGACCCCCAAAATGGAATTTATTTATTTATTTATTTATTTTATAAATTTTATTTATTTATTTATTTTTTTTATTTTTTATTTTTTTTGAGTTGGAGTCTCACTCTGTCGCCCAGACTGGAGTGCAGTGGCCGCTCCCAGCCACCGCAGCCTCGACCTGCTGGGCTCTGGCGATCCTTCCACCTCAGCCTTCCGAGTAGCCGGAATTACAGGCGCGCGCTACCATGCCCGGCTAATTTTTTTTTTTATTTATTGTAGAGATGAGGTCTCGCTGCCCAGGCGGGTCTCGAACCCGCGGGCTCAGGCAATCCACTCACCTCAGCCTCCCAAAGGCGTGGGATTACAGGCTGAGCCACCGAGCCCGGCTGGAATTTATTTTTTAAATGTGTATTTATTCTTACATGTTTAAGCTTCAGTCACCTTCTCAGTACTCTCAGTTTGATGCAATACACCTACTTAGATGCCTTTTTTCCACTGCTCAAAACAGTTTTTGAATTCGTCAATTTTGATGTCTTTATTGCTTCTGCCATTTTTTGTTTCACCTCTTCCACATTGACAAAACTTTTCCCTTTGAGAGCATTTTCATCTGGGGAAACAAACAAACAAGTCGCTCAGGGTGAGATTGGGTGAATAGAGGGTGGGCATGGAAGTCATGCTATTTTTGGACAAAAACTGCTGAACCTTCAGCATGGTGTGGGCAAATGTGCTCGTAAATCACTCATTATGAAATGAACAAATGCATTGAAAGAATTTTCAAAAAGAATTCACTAAAGTCAAACACAGCCTCTCACAACAATGCTAGCTGATACACTGATGCTGATGGGTTCCTAGAACACTTACCTAGTGGGGGCAGCTTGTACTACAAGGGGCCTGCCCTCCAAAACATAATTCTGGGCGTTTTTTAGTACCTCTTAGATAGCTTTAGTTTACTGCAGTATACCTACAAGTGATAACATATACATGTGTATAACATAGGAAACTTATAATCGTATACTTCAATTTCTCCCTTTCCTTTAGGGTTTTATTGCCATAGATTTCACTTTTACATATGTTGTAAACCCAATACAACAATGATATTATTTTATTTACTTGTTAGTCATTGTGTATAAATTTAAATAGTAAGAAAAAGTTTTTGTGCGTTTACTTATGTTGTAGCTGTTTCTAGTGTTCATCATTCCCTTGTTATGATTTAAATTGTCATTTGTTATCATTTTTCTCTTCCCCCAAAACTTTCCTTAACATTTCTTATATGTTGGATATAATAATGATAAATAAATACTTTCAACTGTTGTGAGTCTGAAAAAGTCTTTATTTTGCCTTCATATTTGAAAGATATTTTCACTAAATATAGAGTTTTAGGGTGACTTCTTTTCTTTCAGAATTTAAAAAATACTGCTCCACTGTCTTCTTACTTGCATTGCTTCGGACAAAAATATCTGCCACCACTTTTAACTTCCATCCTTTGTATGCAATGTAGTTTCAGAAAATTGATTATATTGTGCTTTGGTATAATTTGCTCATATTTCTTGTGCTTGGAGTTCATTAAGCCTCTTTTTGTTTTGGATTTTTTTTTCCCCCACTGTCATGGCCTTTGTTTTTCTTCTTTAAACATTTCAATTTTATTTTAGAGGTATGAGGTACAAATGAGATTTTACTTCATAAGCAAGTTGCATACAGGAGAAGTTTAGGCTTCAAGCTGGCCTTCTCTCCTCTGATGGTGAATCTGGTGCCCGGTGTGTTGTCATTTGCCTCCCCTTCCTCCCTCCCCCGGAAATGTCTAGAGTCTGCTGACGCCACCCTGTGATCATGTGGCCAGTGGTCAGGTCTACTTATGAGTGAGAACAAGTGTTATTCTGTTCATTGTTTCTGTGATAGTTCACTTAGTATGATAGTCTTCAGCTTCATTCATGATTTTGTTCTTTATGGCTGCATAATATTCCATTATGTTCTTTAACCCGCTTTCAATGGGTATTTGGAGTGTTTTCATGGTTAGGCTATTGTGAATAGTGCTGCAATGAACATATGTGTGCAGGCATCTTTTTGGTGGAGTGATTTATGGTACTCTGAGTATATTCCCAGGAAAGGAATTGCTGGATCATATGGAAGCTTAATTGTTAGTTCTTTGAGAAATTGTCATTAGGTCACTTTGATGTGTGTGATTATAGGTTTCATCAAGTTTCACCAATTTTTGGCCATTATTTTTTCAAATATTTTTACCCACTCACTGTCTCCTCCAAGAACCCCATTTATGTGTATGTTAGATCCCTTATAGTTCTTCCAAAGATTATTAGTGTTCTTTTACTCATATTTTGTTTTTTATTCCTGTGTTTAATTTTAGGAAGTTTCTATTACTATTTTGTTACATTTACTAACCTTTTCTTCTGCAATGTCTAATCTATTGATCATCAGTATGTATATGTGTATGTATATGTATATGTCTGATACATGTATGTACATATACATACACTCACACATAATTATTCTCAGATATTGTAGCTTTAGCTTTAAAAGTCTAATTTTGTTTTTTATATTTTTCATGTTTCTATTTAAAATTTAGGATATAGAGAATATAGTTATAATAGTATATTAACTATATATTATATATAGTTAATGTATATTATATATAGCATGCCTTAACTATATATTATATGTAGTTAATATATTATATATAGTTAATATATTTGTCTGCTAATTCTAACAGATCTGCACTGATTTTGATGGATCATTTCACTTTTCTGTTATAGGTAGTATTTTCTTCCCTCTTCATGTGCCTTTATCCATTCAGACTGCTGTAATAGCATTTCATAAACTGAATAAGTAAAATAAATTTATTTCTCACAGTTCTGGAGGCTGAGAAGTCCAAGATCAAGGTGACAGCAGATTTAGTATCTGGTGAAAGGCCTACATTCTCATAGATGTTATCTTTCCCTGTGTTCTCCCATGATGGAAGGAGCGGGGCGACTCTCTGAGCCTTTCATAAGGCCTCTAATTCCATCTATGAGGTCTTTGCCTTCATGACCTAATGAACTTTCTAAAGGACCCACATCCAAATGCCATCACCTTGAGGATTAAGATTTGAGCATATAAATTTGGGAGAAACATAAACATTCAGACCATAGCACACAATAACTTTTGATTGGATGTCATGCACCATGTATTGTAACTCTTTAGGTTCAGGTGTTTTTGTTTTTCTATGACTATTTTTGAGATTTGTTCTGAGTTTAGTTTGTTACTTGAAAGCAACTAAATGTTTTGTAGTCTTGCTTCTATGATTTAAGAAACACCTAGACTGTGCTTGATCTAGGAATAATTATTTTTGCACTATTGTGGCACTATCCTTCTGTGTATGCTATCAAATTCTTTGTGAATCATGAGGTTTTCTTGTCTTATTGGCGAGACCAGGCATGCCTCCTGGAGCCATGTGAGTGCCAGAGTAATTCGTTTTAATTCATTTAGATGATTCTCTCCCCAATCTTTGATGGTTTTCTCACATACATATTTTGATCAGTACTTAGCTAACCCTCTGCACATCTCTTAAGATTGCTCTTTATAGCTCTGTCTTCTCTGGTCGTCTGTCCTGTAAACTCCATATACTTTTCTTTCTTAGCTTTTTCTCCTCAACTCAGGGGGTCCATCTGACTTCACTCCAGTCTCCTTTCCTGTGCCATGGTCCAGGAACTCTCTTCATATGGTAACATGAGACAATCATAGGTCACTTCATTTTCTGCCTGATTCCCAGTGTCTTGCAAGCAATTGTTCCATATAGCTTTATTAATTTTTGTTGTTTCATATGGGAAGATAAATTCTTCTTGTTTGAAATGGTAGGTTTTTATTTTGCTTTCTAACGCAGAGCTTGAAAAATAGCTTAAGTCTAGTTAGCTTAAAGAATGAGGATTGAGAAAAAGGTTAACAGGCATAAAGAATAAGAAGTCTGGGTAAAGACAAGGAGACGGGAATTGGAGGAGGGAAGATCTCACTTGCCAGGAGTTGACACATGAGGGAAGAGAATAGAAACAGAAGGTAAATATAAAAACTATAAATATGGACTTCCCTTGGTTTTATTTATATGAAAATTTTCAGGATATGAAATTAAAATTTAATATTTTAAAATAACTTTTGGTTGTCAGACTATGTCTTTTGCTTGGTTTATTTTTAACATTGTGCCATGCACTAACTGGGCCACTGGCTTTTATGCAGGTTAATTGTCTTGCACTGTCAAAAGCCGATACTTTTCCAATTAAATGCTGTCATACACTTTTTCTTTTGAGTTGTGGTCTCACTCTGTCACTCAGGCTGGCATACAGTGGTCTGATCACAGCTCACTGCAGCCTCAACCTCCTGGGCTCAGGCATTCCTTCTGCCTCAGTATCACAAGTAGCTGGGACTACAGGCATGCAGCACTATGCCCAGCTAATTTTTTTGGATTTTTTGTAGACACAAGGGCTTACTATGTTGCCTAGGCTGGTCTTGAGTGCCTGGGCTCAAGCAATCCTTCTGCCTCAGCCTCCCAAAGCTCTGGGATTATAGGTGTGAGCCACTGTACCTGGCCTTTGTCATGTATGTTTAAAAGTCTATACGTCTCCATGTGCTTTTTCTTATATTTGGAATTTGATTCCACTTTGACCTCACTAAACTCTTTGCATCTTCTTATATCCAAAAGAAGTGTCATTTTGTCCATGAAGCTTTCCATCTCCGCCCTTGGTTAAGCCCGTGTCTGTCCCTTCTCAATTCCTGTTGTTGCTTGTATATACAGCAAATCTACCACATATTATATTGTGTACCACTTACATGTTTATCTATTTTTTAAGCAGAGTGAGAGCATGTAAAAGTGAGAATCCACATCTTATCTCTTGTGTTGAGCTTCTTAGTTCTTTGCAAAATAATATGTCTCCTTGTTCTCCTAGAGTTTGAAATATTCCTCATCTGACAGAAATGTGGTTTATGTCTCACTTTTTGTCCCAAATTAGATCCTTCAAAAAGCTAGAGTCATCACTTTAATAGTCTTATAAGACTATTAAATAAGTGAAGTGCCTTTACCAGTCTGACCTTACTGGAGCCATGTGCTTTATCTCATGGTTCCAAACCTGGTTGTGTATCAACATTCCCATTCCTGACCTAGCAAATCAGAATGTCAGAATGATTCCCAAGAATATGTATTTTAAAAGAGCCCGCAGGATGAGCCTAATCATTGACAGATGTCTAACTTTGTTCATAGTTAAATGTGCTAAAATCTGAGATTGCCTTTCTAGAATGAAAGCATTTTGCAAGAGTTGGTTGACCAGGTCAAATAAGAAGATTTATAATAGAATCACAATGGCAAAAGGATAAAAGATTTGGATGGAAAGATTAATTAATATGGACACATATACTCCTTTGTTTTCCATTTAGAGGAAAACAAAGGAGTATATGTGTCCATATTAATCACATTTAGAGTGATGAACATAGCTAGTAAATATGTAAGTACTTATTAAAGATTATAAACACCTGAATGGTAGGTACCCTTACCATTTGAATACGTATGCCTATTAAAAATAAATTATGTCTGGTCACCTTTTCTTCTTCTTCTTCTTCTTTTCTTTCTTTCTTTCTTTCTTTCTTTCTTTCTTTCTTTCTTTCTTTCTTTCTTTCTTTTTTTCCTCTTTTGTTATTTTCTAGGAATTGCATCCCATAATTTGGTCGTAATAAAATGTGACTGCTAGGGAAATGTTCACAGAGTTGGCATTCATTTGCATGCTGCTGCCATTTCAGCCCAGGGCATTCTCTCCTTCTTCCTGGTTCTCCTGCTTCCCCCCTCCAACCCCTCCCCAGCAAAGCACTGATGAGATGTGACAACAGAAAACACAAGTGCATTTCCTGGAGATTTACCAATGTCCAGAAGGAAAGCTCGAAGGAAAAGGAACAATAGAAAAGGGGTATTGTGGAGGGAAGAAAGTTTCTGAGTCTATCATTTGCAAATGTCAGCTCCATTCTCAGGGAACTCTAGAGACTGTTAAGCAAACCTGTTTCTAATGAATACAACAAGAGCTATTTGAATTCTCCAGACTTGAGGCAGTCACATTTAACAGATCACCCAGTCTATCTTCCATTATCCTCAGAGGCGGCCTGGGCCTCACAGCATCTTTTCAATTTTAGCTTCAAATGACCTAAACTATGGGCTGTCTTGGACTTCAATAGGATTCAATAGGAAAATAGTGTCAGAGGGTTAACATATTTTTTCCATTATATTATATAATTGCTGTGTACTTTACCCATCTCATTCTCTTAGCACTTTGGATTTCAACAGCCAATTAGTCTTCATTATTTATCAATAGAATCAGGAAAGCTGCACAGAAATTTGTAAAGCCAGTAGACCTAAATTTTCCTCTAGATTTTACTCTAGTATTCATCACTTGCTTGTCTTTGGCTTAGACACATATTCTTCAGCCTCTGTTTCTGCATCTATGAAAATAAGATGGAATTTCCTCTTATCTAAAATGTTTACTTAAGGAATAAATGGAAGTATGTAACTGAAAAGTATAAGGTAATATAAAAAATGAGTTAGAAATGGGCATAACGGTCTCTAAATATCTGAAATTGAGTTTTTACCTCTTTGTGTTGTTGATTTACATTTTATGAAACAGAGAATATTCTATTCTCCAACATGATTTGGGTGAGCATGTTCATCATTCCTGTAGTTGGCTACTTCAATTTATAAATCATTGTTGGCATTCTTAATTATTTCATCTTTGCCAAAATATATCTGATCCTCGGGGGTCAACTGATCAAGAACATTCAACAGAGCACAATGCTGACAAGATTCTCCATCAGTTTCTTCCAAGAACTTTACTTCCACTTGATTTAGTTCATATATACTTCTTACTATGCAATCATTAGTCCCACTATGACTTTCCATAAATACAGAGATGCTGATCATTTCTCAGGACCAAAATATTAATAAAAAATATTTTTTTCTTAACAGATAAGGCACTATCCTTGAGAAGGGATTTGTGCCTTTTTGTCTTTATGAAATATGTACATGTATTAATGATAATTCATATTGTCTTATTCTGAATGAGAATTAGATGAATAGTTCATGAAGAACACTATGCCTGCTTCTGACAAACAAATGTACTAGATGCACCGCCCACCATTTGGAAATTCTCACATAACTGCATGACTTTCAATAGTTTTGTTGCCTGAGTGCCACTTAGTAGAATCTGATGTGATGATGTTCTTGTTTTGCCGCTTATGAAATATGGAAAAAGCATATCAGAGGTCAAATGAAAGAAAGGGAAAGGAGAGAAGATGGAGAAGGAGAATAATAAAAATGCGGAGAGAAAAGAAAGAGAAGAGAAAGAAAAAAGAGAAAAGCAAAACAAACAAAGGAAGAAGAGAAGCTATAGAGATGAAGGGAAAAATTGAAGGATTGAAGATAGCATATTGGCATATTTTTAAGAAGAATATCCATAATAAAATACATTGAAAGCAGTAAGATTTTCTTAATTTTTCCTTTATCAACTCCCCTTGGCAATACCTGGAATTATAAATAATGAATAGTTGTCCGAGATTGCAAATTCAACAGCAAAAGGCGGAGGATGAAGAAAGTGACATGAAGAAAGGAAAACTATTTTATAAGATGAATACAAAGTTCTTGTTGTCAATGAATTAGAATGTTACTCTACTGAGAAATCACTTTTCCATTTTAAGGACTCTCCAAATATGAAATAATAATAATGAAGAGTTCAGTAGACTCATGTTTAATATTTTCCTTGAGAAGTGGTTAGTATCCCTTCTTAATCTTACCCCCAACAAAATCATGCCACAATTGTTTCCAAATAAGTCAAGTTCAACCCCATTTAGACCAATTGGTTTCTTTCATCAAATCATCCGAACTGGCAAGTTATCTGTGGTTGGTTGCCTAGAGGTGGGCCAGGACCTGAAATTAAGACACACTGCTTACCGAGGTATAGCAGACATGTGGGTGGGAGCCTTGTAGGATAAAAAAATGTGAACTCTGATATATAGCAGAAAGCAGAAACTAGAATGATATCATTGGTTAACATTCTGGCAAGGAAATTCAGCCAGAGATGGCAGGATATCTATCCAGCCAATGAGTCCATAGCAACACCAAAAACTTAGATAATATCTCCCTTCCCTCCTTTGTTTTTAAACCAATATTTTACATATCACCAGAGCAAAGGGAACATAGTGAAGAAAACACTGGCCTGGGTAGATAAGACAAGTGGCAAAGACTGAAAAATTTCTTCCAATTAAAAAAAAACCCAAACAACAGAACCAGGTTTCTAGAATTGCATTTCATTCCAGCAGAATGGCAGAGTTGGCTTAATGTTGAGCCACATGAATGTTGAGTAAGAATTTTATAAATCCCTCCCGGGGAAAGGTAGGGGCAGACCAAATGCTGAGACAAGAAAGACTTACAAAGTAGATAGCAATGGGATTAGGGAGGGTTATGGGTGTAATGCCTTATTCCAATGTAGACCTAGGGTTCTCAAATCATGATTCTTCCAATCAAATTATTTTATCTAACTTTTATATAAAATCACCATGTTGGAATGGGTTGAAAACTTTGTACTAGCCAAACAAAAAATTTCTGAGAACTATCATGTGACATTTATATTCTCCACTGTGGATTTAGTGTATGTTATTCTTTTCTTACCAATTAAATTTTAAGCCTGTAGTGTGACCTCATCATTAGTTGTAGTTTTCACAATAACCAAAAAAAAAAGAAAGAAAGAAAAAAGAAGGAAGAAAGGGAGGGAAGGAGAAAGGGAAGGAGGGAGGCAGGAGGGAAAGGGGAAAAAAAAGGAAAGTCAATAAATATGTTTTGGCAGAGGTTAAAAGAAAAAAGAAAAAAATGAGAGAAGTTTCCTGAGTATATGACATCGTCCCAGGCAAGGAAAGGAGGTATGTCTTTGTCCATTTATGTTACTATAAAGGAATACCTGAGGTGAGGTAACTTTTTTTTTTTTTTTGAGTTGGAGTCTCACTCTGTCGCCCAGACTGGAGTGCAGTGGCCACTCCCGGCCACTGCAGCCTCGACCTGCTGGGCTCTGGTGATCCTTCCGCCTCAGCCTTCCAAGTAGCCAGAATTACAGGCATGCGCTACCACGCCCGGTTGATTTTTTGATTTATTGTAGAGATGAGGTTTCGCTGCCCAGGCGGGTCTCGAATCCGCAGACTCAGGCAATTCACTCACCTCAGCCTCCCAAAGCACAGGATTACAGGCTGAGCCACCAAGCTCGGCTAATGTTGTGGGGTCATTTTTAAAGAAAAGAGGTTTATTTGTCCTATGATTCTGCAGGTTGCACAAAAAGCATGAAGCCAGCATCTTCTTCTGGTGAGCTTCAGGCTACTTCCACTCATGGCAAAAGATGAAGAAGAGCCAGTGTGTACAAAGATCACATGGCTAGAGAAGCAGCCAGAGGTGTGCCTCGCTCTTTTAAACAACCAACTTTCATAGGAACTAAGAGTGAGAACTCACTCACTACAATGAGAATAGCACCAAGCCATTCACAAGGAATCTGTCTCCACGACCTGAATACCTACCACTAGACTAGCCCCACCTCCAACATCGGGGACCAAATTTCAACACGCGATGTGGAAGGGATAAATAAACCAGACTATAGCAGAGTGTGATGAAACAGAGTTGCCTCATCCTGAATTATAAAAGCAGATTTTCCCCATCTCTTTCCAAAGTTCAATGACTTTACACTGATAGCTTGAAATCCGCTGTGATGAGAATATTTACACCACAAAAAATCAGCAAAAGCCACAAATAAGAACTTCTTTTACTCATGCCCCCAAGCTTCTACCCAGCAGTTTGCTAAATATTTACCACCATATCAGTATATCACACAGAAATTCGTGACTTTCTTATTGTTCGGAAATAACACCTGGAAATTAAGGGGGGTTAACAGTCAGCGGTCAGTAAAAGCCCAACCTGAGCCCACCCTGTGACCAAACCCCTACTCTGGGAGAAGTTTGGTCACACTCCCACTGGGGGCTCTCCTGCTGTCTCCTCTACCTCACAGATGAACTTTGTTCCCTGTTTAGAACAACGCTGCTTATCAGTCTCCAGCCACAATAGCTGGGATTGGATTGCACTGACCCGGCCTGTGGTGGGTTGTAGGTCAATTATTGGATCTGTCCTTCCCCATCCAGGCCCAATCTATTAATATTCAGGTCCCAGGATAATAAAGAGAGAGACTGACAGGCCTAGGCTGAAGGAATTGCCTCTCTTTAGAACGTTCTTCTGGCCTATGAAATAATGTCTTTTCATTCAACTGGAATCGATGTGGATGTGGCTCATTAAACAAAACCCCACATAAAAAAAGGTAAATTTGGTTAAAAGTATTCATTTTAATAAAGAATTCACCATAGGATAACATGAAATAACTAGCTTCCCAAGCGTACTTATATAAAACCTTTTTAAAGAGCACTGCCATTATAGAAAGTGAGTTAATATTTAAACCGTATATACAATGACTCTTTAGGGGAAAGAGTGCTTAACTACTGAGAATAATTGTGGGCCTGCTTTAAACTTTAGCAAGTCACTAGTTTCTACAGCTCCACTGTAATAATTTCCTATTCTGCACTGTGGCTGTCTCATCAGAAAGAAAATAATACCTTAAAGGGATATAAACCATTGAAAAAATGGACATAAGCTCAACTTCTACCACTTCGTCAACATAAATGGAATATCATTTGTTTATCAATTGAAATGGTCACTGGAGACATTTGCAACAACTCAGTAAGCTTTCAATTTTCACAAAATTTAGAAACTGGAATATTACGGTCAATGTATAGTCACTAAGAATGCTAACATTTGATAACAATGGGGATATTAATCCTGTCACGTGCCACCCATGAAATTTAGTTAAGCATGTTAGCTGTTTTATTATTGTCTGAAATTTAGTCAGGTGTTCCTAAACAGCTGAATTTTTTTCCAATGCAGAAAAACTGATATAGTACTAGGGGATGGGAAATAAGAGGAAAGAGGAGAAAAAAAAAGTGAAGAGAACTTACTCTATGACAAATTGCAGTTGTCGATTTTATGCATTTTTTCTCATTTCATTCACCAAAAAACAAACTTTAAGACATATTAATACATCTATTTTACAGATGTGCCAACAAATTCAGAGAAGTTAAATGGCTTTTCCAAACTCACAGAGATGGCTTTTCAGTGGCAGAATTGTGATTTTGAACATAAAAAGCCTTGTATTTGTGTAGACATTATTGATGTCCCAAGAATAGTGACATGTTTATTTTCCATAATTAGAAAAAATAGAAATATTTCAAAATTAATAAGAACATAGGTTAAGCATTCAGCCTAGAGGGGCTCATGGCTTACCTATAGTTACTGATTTTTAGTTTTTTTAATATATATTTTTTGTTGTATAATGTTCTACTTTTTTCTTTGTGTTGAAAAAATACATCTTCATTGTAGAAAATGCAGAAAAATATAGAAAAGACAAAATCATCTATTATTTGCTATAATTTCTAGGTGTTATGCACAATAGGTCTTTAATAAATTATATATTTTCTCATTTATTGTTTCTAAAATTGAAATTATGCTATGTATGTACATGTATGTATAGAATAGTGTATCCGTGTAATAGTGTAGAAGACTGCATAATTTTCCATCATATAAATTTATCCTAATTTATGTAGCCATTTCTTTTTTGTTTTAAATTTGTATCATTTTCAGTTGTTCATTACTTTAAATAATGCTGCAATGAATATTCTGACTCATAGCTCTTTATTCCCATTGCAAATCATTTTCTTACTATAAATTTCTACAATTGAATCACTAGGTCAAAGGACTTGAAAAAATGTTGAAAGGTTCTTGATACATATGGGCCAAATTGCTTTCCAAAGTTACTGTACCAATTTAAAAACCCACCTGCAGAACCCAGGACTGATTTTATTTATAACATGGTTCTTATAGTAAATTTGTTTCCTCTTATTATTTCTAAGAACTCTCTTCTTTCCTTCTTAGCAATTAAAGAATTTATGTCTTTTATTTATTTATTTTATTTATTTTTTATTTTTTTGAGTTGGAGTCTCACTCTGTCGCCCACACTGGAGTGCAGGGGCCGCTCCCGGCCACTGCTGCTTGACCTGCTGGGCTCCGGCGATCCTTCCGCCTCAGCCTTCCGAGTAGCCGAAATTACAGGTGCGCGCTACCACGCCCGGCTGATTTTTTGATTTATTGTAGAGATGAGGTTATGTCTTTTTAGTTATTTGTTTAATGCAGGCTTCTTTTATTAACTATAACCCCAGTGAAAACAGGGAACAGTCTTTTTTTTTTCACTATTAAGCAATTACTATTTAATATAGTTTCCAACACAGAGAAAACTTTTATCTATATGTTTTGACTAAGTGGAGAAATTTGTTCTTTAGAGGATGGTTTTCTGAGTATTGAAACACCACAAGTGTACAAACAAGATAATGGGTAGGAATTTTTAAATTGTCACCCATTTTTTAAAAATTGTGGTAACAATTAAAGGAGGATTTTTTCTGGTATTCAGCATGTGGTCTGGTCCCAGGCCCTGGAGAAGTAGAGAGTGATGTCTCAGCAATCCAACCCATAGTGAGTGATACACAAGTTATTGCAATTGTAGTGGGCTTCCAATGTGTTCTTATGGAGAGGAAAGAAAGGAGGATGAGTGGGGTGTGGTCTCCTTGTCTACATAGAAGTTGCAGTATTTCCGTTAGGTATTTATACATACAGAGCGAGGCCTGTTTGAGCTCCTTGAAACCAGCATCCTCAGTGTTGCTCAAAAATAGACAGCATTATGAAATCATTAATGAATAACGATGTCTTTTGCAGCCATAGCAAAAATAAACAAACACAACTAGTTGGAGGGTCCCACATGTTCATTTTAGTACTTTCTCCCACAACCTTTTTTGTATGCATTCAATAGGTAAAGTTTATCTCCTGCCTGTTTGTGAAAACTTTGGCTGGTCCATGAATTTCCTGGTCCTTTGTAATTACTAAGTGTTACTCAAGCTGAATATCAGTAAAAAAGTCGTTTGAAGTCCTGCGGTCACTAGAAGTTGCCAAACTCAGTTTTGATTTAGAAATTAGAATGCGCAGTCCACATATAACACAGCACACACTTCAGTTCTCCTGGCCTTAGGCAGGACATGTTGGTGGCCACTCTTCAAGGAAAGGGATGTGGCTTATTTCTTTTCTCTCTCTCAACAATTTCAGGTATTATTGTTGATCTCTAAGTGGTGGGACATGAACACAGAAGAGGAAAGAACAGAGCAAATTTTTTTACTTATCTATAGCTGTGGTCACATGGCTCTGGGTTTTGGGGATCCCTCAGATGTGAAAATAGTCTACTTCTTCAGTCCCATTTGAGTCTTTCTCTGAGCCTGCCCTGATGGGCCCTTCAAACTGACTTTTGTGAAATAAGAAAAGCACTAATTACTCCAGGCACCTGCTGCTCTGTTCCACTTTCCAGGCAGTTTCTTGGGCCAGAACGAAACAGCTGTAGCCAGTTCTCCTTGCCCATGATATACATCTATAAATCCTTTGCTCCCACAAATGGGTCACAGTGCAGTAGCACCTTTCCTTTGCTTTCTCCTACCAATGCAGCATGAATGCCTGCTCTCCTCTCTGCCGCCTGCAAGAGTTGGCCACAGGCCTTGTCCTTTGCAATTTTAAAGACCTCTCCCCCAGTTGCAGGGAAAAGAGAGCCAGATCCTGCTTCTCCACCCAATCTATTCCTCCAAGGTTCCATACTTCCTTCACTTCCCTTTGAGGATGTAAATAAGTGAAATAGATCTTCTGATTGGAGATGATAAAAAACCCAACATTGCCAGGTAATTACAGATCACCAAGGGGACCGGGCACAGTGGCTCATGTCTATAATTCCCAGCACTTTGGGAGGCCTACGTGAGAGGATCATAGAGCCCAGGAGGTGGAGACCAGCCTGGGCAATGAAGTGAAACCCCCATCTCTACAAAAAAATAGAAAAAATTAGATGAATGTGGCAGTGCATGCTTGTCATCCCAGCTACTCAGGAGGCTGAGGCATGAGGATCACTTGAGCACAGGAGTTCGAGGTTGTGGTGAGTTGTGATTGTGCCACTGTACTCCAGCCTAGGTTAAACAGCAAGACCCTATTTCTAAAAAAAAAAAAAAAAAATCACCGAAAGTGCCTATACATTTTTGAGTTGAAAGGGTTGAGGGTGAGAGGTTGCTAAGGAAGAGAGATAAAGAGCTGGTGTGATCTACTCAGGAGACCACAGTGGCTGGAACTGAGGAGGTGTGAGCGTCCAATGTCACATACTGCAGAAGAGTTAAATAGTCTGAAGACTGTACAAAAGTTGTTTGATGGAAAAATTAGAAATACATTGTTTCCCCTTGAAGAACTGTTTAGCTGAGGGATAGGGGCCAAAGTGAAAATGCATGTATGTATTGCTTTATTTGTCCTCTTTCCAAGCTCAAACCTAATATAACGTTTAGGCACAATGAATATTCACAGTTGTCTAAAATGACTTTATTTAGTGTGTTTCAAGCCTTTTTTCTCCAAATGGCACATTTTCAAGACGTAAATCTGCCTTTCCTTTTCAATATTCATTCATTCACTGGCCCACTTATTTGTCGATTTATACATATAGGTCTTTTATAAGTTTACAGTGTGATCATGTCGCCTTCACACGCCCGGGCAAAAATGAAGTTGTAAACACACACAGTGCGACAGTTTTCTTCATGTGCTTTGACGTTCATTTGCTTCTACAATGTCTACCTCGGCCACCTCAGAATGAGATTATTCCTTTATCATCTGAGTTCTTTTATGTGTTCTTCTTATGTTGTTTTTCTTTTCAAATGCATTATTTCTTATCTCCTGAATAAAGTTAAGAACTACACATGTGGGGAATGGACTGTATCTTATGCATTGTCTCCACACCAAGCTGTTCTGCCTTAATTTAAAACATTCTCTTTTTTTCTCCATTTCCTACGAGGCAAAGGCAAAAGCTCTGAGCATATCATACAACTCCATTATGTTATAACTAGTTGTAAGATAATTGGAGTTTTATGCATCAAAGCTTTGCACATGCACAGATGGTAGGCAAACTCCTTGAATTCCCTCAGTAACTATGATTTAAGCTTAGTTGTTCAACACTAAAATATTAAATATTAATTGTGTGCCATGCACTAAACACAAAGGATTTACCTTTAAGAAGCTTGCACCATGCAGCTTGTATTAGTTTTCTATTACTGTTCTAGCAAATTGCTACAACAGTAGCATAAAATAACACAAATTTATTATCTTATAATTTATTATCTTCTGAAGATAAGATGTCTGAACTGGGTCTCATTCGGCTAAAATCAAGTGTTAGCAGGGCTGAATTTTTTTCTAGGGATTCTGGGTAGAATCAGTGTTCTTGCCTCTTCCAGACTTTCGAGGCTGCCTGCTTTCCCAGGCTCATGGTCCCCTTTCATCTTCAAGGTCAGCAATGGCACATTTTTTTTTCATCCAAAATCTTTTTAATAAAAGGGCAGGATCCAAAGTTAGTTTTTGTAGCTACGGCTGGCCCGCCGACCTCTGGCAAGCTCGAACTTCTGGCCCTAGGAGCAGACGTGGAGTTTGGTGTGGCCGTGCAGGGTTCCCGGAGCCTGCCAAAATGCCTGTATACCTGCCGGCCCTTGAGAGGCCCAGAGAGCAGGACGGTGCCATGGACCTTGGGGGAGTCCAGGGCCAGCTGGTCGAAGGTACGGATCTTGCCCCCTGCCTTGAGGATGCGGCCGCGGGCCGGCTGCTCACACGCAGTGCACACACCTTCAGTTTGGCATCGCCTGAACCCGCACATCATCTATTATGGTCCCTATGACCACCGCCGTCTGTTCTCCCGGTTAGGAAGCTTCATCTTTGGCATCATCTGGGAAAGGGACAGAGGCAAAGACAGTTGCTGCAACTCATAAACAACCTCTTCAGCCAACCTGGTTGAAGGTGGAGTTGGTTCTTCTGGCCAGAAACCTGTACAGCTTGACCAACAGCCTCAGGTAAATGTCCCGGCTCTTGGACTCTTTGCGTCTACCCTTTTGGTCCTTGTTGTGGCGGATGTTGACTCCCATGATGGCACCTCCTCCTCAGCCAGGTCCGGAAAGGCGCAATGGCGCATTTTGTCCTCACATTGCATCACTCTACCCTTTCTCACATCGTCACAACTTTTTCCCAGACTCTAGCTTTTCTGCCTTCTTCTTCTCCTTTAGGACCCTGTGATTGCACTGGATGCTCTTAAATAATCTAGGATTATCTCCTTATTTTAAGGTCAGTTGATTAGCAAACTCACTTCCTCAATGGTATGTAACCTAATATATTCATAGGTTCCAGGGATTTACATGTGGACTTCTTTGGGGAGCCATGATTCTGCCTACTATAATGATAGAGACAGTGTATCATAAATAAGCAAAATAAGGTATTTTATGATACAAGAGAAGTATGCTTAGAGGGAAGTGGGAAGATCAATAAAGGCACAAAGGGTTCTGTGATCATTTCTGCCTGGTACAGGGCCAGATATTGTGCTAAAATAAAATGTCATTGGAATTAGAGTCCTGAGAATGGTATTATTTCTCGCCAGGCTAATCAATGTGTTGATGTTGAAAGAAAGTAATTCTGAGCAAAGAGGACAGCAGGAGCAAAAATGCTTATTCATGACACAGCATGACTAGGTAATGCAAACTGAAAGAATTTTAAATACGATGCTGGAGTGCAGCATACCAAGATGTAAATTTAGAGAAGAAAAGCAGAGGCCATTTTAGGAAATGCTTTGCATATCATATTGAGGATTTGGGACTTTATTCTGAAAATACTGAATTACACTTAAGGGTTTTTTAGCAACAGATTAGTATAATAAGATTTGTGTTTTAAGGACAATTACTCTAACCAACAGTGGAGCAGGATTGGAGGTAAGAAATTGAGCTATCTTTAAGTCAGTAAATGATGACAGCCTAAACTGGGGGAGCTGCAGACAGGATAGAAACAATAAATTGATTTGAAAAGAGATGAGAAGTTTTGAGACTTGGTAAGTGGTTGGATTTAGAGCATGAAAAGGAGGGAAGTTTCCAGGATTACAGGATTTGTTCTGAATCACTGGTACTATCCAGCGAAAAAGGAATCTTACGAAGAGCTTGTTTAGAGATAAAGATAGAGGTGACTTCTATTTGTGATCCCTTTATTTTAAGGTACTTGGAAGCAATCCAGGTGATGATTTCCAGGAGGCAGTTAGTTGTATTGACCTAGAAATAAGACAAGTATAGCCTATCAATGTAGATATGATACATCATGATATCATGATAGTTGAGACTGTGAACTCAGTGGAGTATAAAGTGAGAAGAAAAACTAACCAAGGACAGAGCCCTGGGGAAGACCAATATTTTCAGGATGAGTGGAAGAAGAGGATCCAATTCAGGAAACTAATAAATAATGAGAAATAGGAGGAGAAAACAGAGAGGAAACTCATAGAAGTCAAAGTAGAAGAGATTTTCAAGAAGGGAGTGATCAATATTGTCAAGTATCAGAGGACGATCAAATAAGAAGATGATGATTAAAAGCCCATTGGACTTGGTGATTAGGAGGACATTGATGACCTTTGTTATTATCACTGAAAAGAAGAAACAGAAACCTAATTGCTGGAGCTAAAGAATAAACTGGTGGTAAGCAAGTTCAGACTAAGCTTTAAATGTTATATTAGCTTTGAAGGAAAGGGTCAGCAATAATTAGAATCCAAAGAGGTTTGTTTTGTTTTTCAGATAAAGACATAAGGATTTCAAAGCTTCATTCCTCCATGAAAGTCTTTACAACCGTTTCAAAAAGAATTGAATGCTTCTTTCTCAGAACTCCCGTAAAATGGCACATACCATTGTGAATGTCTCAATAACACAGAAAATAACTTAGTCCTCTTTGTGCCTGGCACATGGAAGGAGGTTAATAAACACTTTTTAAATGAAGAAATGAATGGATGAATTAATGAAAATTCGTTAGTTCTTGATTAAATTTTAAAATGCTAAAGTGATCACATATGCTGGTTGAAAGACAGATTTTAGTGATGTTACTGGGTCACTGGGCACCTAGAAATTTGACACTTAGGCAGTATATTCAATATATTTCTTTATAACCAATGAACAATAACTGACAGAGCATTTCCCTCCTTAGGGATTTAATTTTCATTAGAGTACTCTATTGCTTACACTGCCCTCTCTAATAAGTAACCTGAAGTAAAAGAGTTCTGGAAAGATGATTCTTTGGAGAGAGTTTTAGTTTACTATAGAGTTTCTGCTACCCCACCCCACCAGCCTTGGGGGACAAGTAGGATAACTTCCTGCTGTGTTATGCCTATTGAGAAAAGAAAATTCATGGGCACACTTTGGAGAGTTTGCCATTTTTCCCCCTGAAGTCTGGGATATTTAATTTTCACCTACCAAGGACTAAAGGTGAAAGTGCCATCTACATAGAGCTAGAGAGAAGAGAGATGGTTGCACCAGACTCCAGGTGCACTTCTGCCAACCATGAAGTGAGAGTGTCTGCTTTCTGGACACAGACCCATCAGGATAGAGTTTTCTGAGTCATCTTTAGAAGGACTTCTGGAGAAGTATTTTCAACAAAAGTTAGTTTGGGAGGAGTAGTCCATCACCCAGAGCCTGGGGCAGAGGGCTTGGAGCATATGGCAAATGATGAGCCAGAGAAGAGGTTCCTTTCATGCCAATGTACAGCAGGAGTGGATGGGCTCAATAGTGCAGCAGGGAGGTTATGAGTATATGAAATAAGACAACAACAGTGGATTGTCAGTGAAATAATGGATCAAGAGACATTTTAAAAGTTGCATAAGCAGAACTTGATGACCTATTAACTGGAGGACATAAGTAAGAAGGAGAGTAAAGGACAAATCTCAGATAAAATGTGATTAGGAGGAGAAAAAATGAAAAATAAGCTTGTTTTTCAGATAAGTTTCCATCGTTAATGTAGATTTAGTCAAGAACAGTTAATATATCAACATGGTGCAGTCAGACCTACTATTAAAGACCTGAAATTTGCTAGACATAGCGATGTACTCCTGTACTTCTGGTTACTCAGCTAATTAGGAGGCTGAGGTGAGAGTTTCTCAGTTCAGAAATTCAAGACTATGGTGAGCTATGATGGTGTCACTGCACTCCAGCCTGGGCAGCAGAGTGAGACCCAGTCTCTAAAAAATAAAATAGAATAGAATATAAAAATAAGTGTTAAAAGCTCTAAAATGTAAATCCAGGAAAATATCTGGGTAGGAATTATTCATTTAAGAAAGGACTAGGTAGCCCGGCTCGGTGGCTCAGCCTGTAATCCCGCGCCTTTGGGAGGCTGAGGTGAGTGGATTGCCTGAGCCCGCGGGTTCGAGACCCGCCTGGGCAGCGAGACCTCATCTCTACAATAAATCAAAAAATCAGC